>NC_079447.1:30129899-30197399 GCF_903798145.1 Danio aesculapii | reverse complement strand
ACTATTATGTATTTTACATGACCTATATGCAAAATAATGGATAAGATGTGATTTAGTTCATACCAAACATAACTGTCAGTCATATTTAGATATTTTTAAATAATTAAAATGAAATATTTCTTATGAATTGTAACCCTACCTTGTTTTCTAAGCATGCCTCCTGCAGTGTAACAGCTTCATGGTTTTTATGCGACCCAGCAGCAATGCACATACAACAAACTGCAACCTGGTCCTCCCGGCAGAAGAGTTTGAGCTCCTCCTCATGCTCCTTACACTTAAAGGAAATCCAGTCTACTGTTACTTCAATAAGAGAGTGTCTTCTTAACGCCTGTCTCTGCTGGTGCAGGAGTGTATGAGCAGAGCACAGAGAGGCGTCACAGGTGAGACAGCTTTTCACAGCCACCTCCGTCTTCCCAATACAATGATCACACATAATAATAGAGGGTGATCTTTCCTGTGGAGATGCTTCTGCAAAAACATCCTGAACTTTCCGCTGAAGATCTGAGTTGATCTGAAGCTCCAGGTCTGGAGGAAGCAGGATCTGACATTCTGGACAGAAAATCGGCTCTTCTGTGGATGTTTTGGGCTCATCCATGTTCCAGACCGCTTGGATGCAGGTTTGGCAGAAGTTGTGCCCGCATGGGAGGCATACAGGGTCTGTGAAGACATCTACACAAACAGGGCATTTCAGATCTTCTTCTGGAGCGTCCATATCTGCAGCTTTTACTGTCTGTGTGTGGTGGCTCAGCATCAATATTTCAAAGATGAGACTCAGATTTCAGTGCCATTTTGTTATGAGGGTATTCAGTTACAATAAGCAGTGCATGTCTATTAATGCAAAAACAGCATTTGAAACATTTTAAAATAACTGACTGTTGCTGCATCACGTCTCTCTTCTTCAGATCAAAAGTTCAAGTTAAATGGCACGTAACGCAGTTTATTTATAATTTAGTATTTAGAAGATTTGAGTGTAATTTTTATCTAACTGCAGTTGTGTTGCTGATGTGTATTGTTAAAATAGCTTGTTTAAATGCACCTTTTTATTATTGATTACAAAATTGCATGGCATAATGTACTATTGGGGCGGCACAGTGGGTAGCATGATCGCCTTACAGCAAGAAGGTCACCGGTTTGAGCCTCGGCTGGATCAGTAGGCATTTCTATATGGAGTTTGCATGTTCTCCCCGTGTTCCTCCGGGTGCTCCGGTTTCCCCCTATACAGTCCAAACACATGCAATATAGGTAAATTGAATAAGCTAAATTGGCCGTAGTGTATGAGTATATGTCCTGGAGGTTGAGCGCTAGGCTAACAACTAACATCATAAAAAAAATAAATAAAAAAATAAAAATAGATGTTATGTAGCTAAATTTTAACTATAAATATAAACATCCCTGGGAGTGAGTAGGTAATGTACTATTGTTTTTTTTTTGTTTTTTTAAAATTAAAAACTCTTTTACATAAAAGTCATCTGTAAAGCACAAACAACTGTTTGAAATCCTTCTGGTCAGAGATAGAAATACGTTTTTAGGTATCAAAACCATTTTCCTCCATTCTTTAGAACAGTGGTTCCTAAATGGGGGGGGGGGGGGGACTTGGTGATTTCCAAAATACAATATAAGCTATTATTAAACTATTAGAATTACCATATTTTATTTTATAAAAAGCAATCAGCCTTTCAATTCTTTTTCCAATGATTTGTGACCTTTTAACCTCAGCAGTAGTGTTAATTGCAGCAGATTGATTTTACTGCACAATGTTAAACCTTGACACCTTTATAGCAGTCACATACATCAAAATAAAGCCCAAGACGAAACATGGAGAATGAGCTCCAAGTGGCGGTCTCCAAAATTAAACCAAGAATAGTCTTGTGCTGTAAACATTGCCCACCATTCTCATTAAATGAGGTTAATATTAAATTAAACAAATGATTAATGATTATCAAAAAATTATATTGTTGTTAGACTGTTGTTTTTGTGTTGTCAATGGGCTTGTTTATATAGTTCTTATTGGTGTGTGTGTGTGAGTCCTTGTGTGCAATGTTTGTATGTTTATGGGTTGCGAGCTCCAAAGTTTGAGAACCCCTGCTTTAGAACATTTGTTTGTTTGTTTGTTGTGTGAAACTGAATTAAATATTCATTCATTCATTTTCTTTACAGCTTAGTCCCTTTATTAATCTGGGGTTGCCACAGCGGAATGAACCACACATTTACTTACCACACAACTTATCCAGCACATGTTTTACGCAGAGGATGCCATTCCAGCTGCAACCCATCACTGGGAAACATCCATACACACTCATTCACACACATACACTACGGACAATTTAGCTTACCCAATTCACCTGTACCACATGTCTTTGGATTGTGGGGGAAACCGGAGCACCTGGAGAAAACCCACGCGATTATGAGAGAACATGCAAACTTCACACAGAAATGCCAACTCACCCAGCCGAGGCTCACACCAGCGACCTTCTTGCTGTGAGGCAATCCTAGAAAATGTCTTAGTTGCAAAAATATGTAAAAGTCGTTATTTTGTAAATTATATTCCTGTTTTAAAACTGAAATGATTTCAGGTTCCCGTTGTCAAATATCTGATCTAACTCCAAAATCCCCTTTAGTCTCCATCATCGAAAACAAATGTTCTGAATAGCAGAATTAGACGAAATTGGAGATTTTAATTAAAGAATATAATGAATATTCAAATACTTTACCACATCTTTCCATGCCAAGAGTGTTAGATACTGTTGGATGAGATGTTGGATACAGAGTCAAGTTTAAATTTGTTTAATTTTTATGTACAACTTATATATGAAACATATATATGCCAGCTGAATTGTTGCAGTTTATTTTCACAAATGTTATAATAAACACTAAAGTAGACTTTTTATGCGTGTAAAAGTATGACAAAACCAAAGACATCAAAACATGTTGACTTTCAACAGTGAGTCTCATGAACAAGCGTTTGTTTGTTGTCTTGGTAATCATAAAATTCTCTCTCGTCACAGAAACAATAACAACAATATAATTATTCGTTTTGTTATTTATATGTGATAAAAATGATTACTGAATGCTAATTAAATACGAACAGATTCTTACTGCAAAACGACTCGACTGGCTGATACTACTGTCTCTAGGTGGCAGTGTGTCTGTTATGGCGTTGGAAGTTCCGCAAACAACGAAGAAGAAGTTTGCTTATCATGTGATGTTTATTAACTCTACGCGGGAATCGAGATTGCGCTGTTTCCACTGCACAGATGCATCAAATGTTATTTACGTTAGAAATTCCATTTAATTTATGTGGGAGTACGTTTAGATGTCCGTCTGGCTGTAAGAATAACGTCATCAGTTTCAGTACGAAGTTCATCTTTTAGAGCAGCTTTCACAGTGATGTGAGATGCTTGAAGTTTTTGAATGAGTGTAACGCTATTCTCCAAAGAACAAAACGCCTTCAGTCATTTAACCACACACGTCTACGATGATGAAGTGCAAATCCAGCCGATCTTCTGTGAGTATTTAATTCAATTCGTTTGCTGCTATATTGTAAGATCTTTTTAGGTGTGAAAATCTGGTTGCGTTAACTAACATCTTTTTCTTTTAATCTTAGATGGTCAGTGGAGTTCAATCGAACATTTCTTCCTTTTTCATCTCAAAGGTAAGGACACGACTGACAGAGACAGTTCACCTAAAGATTTAAATGATGATATGTCATTATTTACTCAATGACAAACATCCATAACTATATTTATTCTGTACAACACAAAAGGATGTTTGAAGGTTAGAGACTGACAGCCATGATCACGATTCACTTTCCTTACATTTTATTTATGAATAACGTTAGTTAGAACCAATTTATTTGGGCTGCTAATTTGATTGCTGTGTTAATAATGTTATGTTATTGTTAAATATAATGTTAAATACCCATTCGCATTAAAACAGACTGTTTTTGCACATCTAAAATTAATTCACTATTTGGTGTGGGACGATAACCACTTTCAAGGTTTACCATGGTTTGGAAAAGTCAAGGTTTCAAAATCGCCAACATTTTCTGCTATACCCTTCCTATGGTATATGTAAGACTTTTTATTTGTTCTTTAGGACAACAGTAAAAAAAAAAGAAGCCAGAAATAGCAAGAAAATCTAATTTATTTTTTAAGTCAAGAGATGATGAGATTGTTTATACAAGATTGGACACACGAGACTCGCGCATGAACATTTACTCAAAGGATAAGAACCCCTAAAATGTATATAATGCAACAGAAACCAAACTGTTAAACATATTCTTGTGGAATGCCCCATTTTTAATGTTATCAGACAACAATTTTTATCTGGACAGACTTTAAATTAAGTATTTATAAATGTGACTCCATCTAAAATTGTACAATTTTTATTAAAAGGAAACCTTAAAATAGTTTTTTTTAGATTTTTATCTTGTATATTATCATTATAATAATAATAATAATTATTATTATTATTATTATTTATGCATTTTACCTTGTGTGTTATTTATTGCTTTTAATGACTTTAAATTGTTAGAATATTTTCATAATTATAGAAAATTAGTATTTATTAAACGTGGTAAACTTGATCTGTTTTTTTTTGTTTTTGTTTTTTGCCATGACATAGCCATAGAAGCTGAAATGGCAATAAAATTTAAATTCTCTCTCTTAGGACAACAGTATCTCCACCAGAAAAGATCTCCAAAGATGTCGTTTTAAATTGTAAAGAAATCAGTGTTTTTGAAAAAAATGAAGACAGAAGAAGTAAATAATTCATTTGAATTATTTAGGCTGACATGTTTACTCTTCCAAACTATTTTAAATGTTCCTCAAAATAAAATCTTTTGTGTTAAAAGGGTTTTTTTACACCTAGACATTTAAAAAGAATATATTTTTGAGCAGTAATCACAATACTGTGAAATTGTGATATTTTTAATCAAAGTTATCAAACCAACAGAATCTTATACCAGCCCATGCCTATTCACAATAGTAATTTTTTTATTATTTTATTTTTATTAGGTTCATCTTAGGTCAGACAATAAAATATACATCATATAGATTTACGCACTTTCACCAAAATTTACCAAACAAAAAATTATCAGGAAAACATTCTTACTTAATTATACTCTTAATTATACACTAAGTATATAAATAAAAGGTAAAAATACCACATTTATACACAAAGATATACAAACATAGGATAACAAAAATAAGAATAATAAAAAACAAAGAAAAGAAAAGGCAATTAAGATATAGTTGTCTCCTTAAAAAAAATTAGAAATGGGCTCCAGACTTTGTGGAACTGTTCTGGCTTTTGTTTTATTGCGAACGGAATCTTTTCCATTTGAAGAGCATGTAAGAAATCAAAAACCCATTGCCGATAAGAAGGGGGAGCTGCTGACTTCCAATTCATAAGAATAAGTCCTCTAGCAAGTAAGGTTGCAAAGGCTATGCTATCGGCCTGTAATGAATTTAATTCAACATGTTCTGGCAGGATTTCAAACAGTGCCGTTAAGGGGTTTGGGTCTATTGACAACGAAAATACAGCAGAAAAACACTTGAAGACTTTCCTCATAAAAAAACAGACAGTTTCAAACAAGACCAGAAAGTATGTAACAGTGTGGCTGGTTCGGTTGTGAAGCGAAGGCAAGTTGGGTCAAGATCAGGGAAAATTTTATTCAGTTTAGTTCTAGACCAGTGTTTTCTGTGCACGACCTTGAATTGAATGAGAGTATGCCTAGCATTTATTGATGATGAATGTATTCGTGCAAGAATAAGATCCCAGATATTTTCTTCAATTGTTAAATTAAATTTTTCCTCCCAAAAACCCCTCAGTACGTGTTGAGGGGGACTGTTTTATGTTAATAATAGTAAATATTTTAGAAATAACCCCTTTTGAAGAGGTATGAAGGTTGAGTATATCCTCAAGTATACTTTTATTTGGCACAATGGGAAAATTAGAAAACTGCTTATGGATAAAGTTCTGTAACTGAAAGTATCTAAATAAATGAGAATTTTGTAGGTCGAATTTTTCCTGAAGTTGAGTAAAAGATGCAAAATTACTATTAATAGCTGATCAACTGTAATAAGACCATGTTCCCTTTAGATGTTAAAGGCTCTGTCCATTAAAGAGGGTAGAAAAGATACATTGCGAAAAATTGGAGCAACAGTAGAAAGGTCTTTCAGGTGTAGAGCAGAACGAAACTGAAACCAAATCTTCAATGAAAGTTTAACAACTGGATTATTTTTAATTAAAGAAAAATGTTTAAAGGGAAGTGATGCACAAAGGAGGTTAAAGTTGCTGGGTTACAGGAGGCGCCTTCCATCATCACCCAACAAAAATTCTTTAATTGCAAATCCTGCTGTACCCAATATAACAAGTTTATAATTAATAAATAATAAATAATAGGTTTGAAAATTTTTTAAAGCTAGGCCACCCAAATTATTTGGTTTCATAAGATGACTTTCATTAATTCGTTTTGACTTATTCCAAATGAAAGAAGAAATATTCCGATGTAAGACAAAAAAAAAGATTTTGGTATAAATATAGGAAGACATTGAAAAAGATATAAAAATATAGGAAGAATGTTCTTTTTAATAATGTTCACCCTTCCTGTCAAAGACAAAGGAAGGCATTTCCAAGACACAAAAACAGATTTAACATATTTGTAAAGGGGACTAATATTAACTTTAAACAGATCAGAGTATTTGTGAGTCACCTGAATTCCCAAGTATTTAAAACGATTCCTAACCACCTTAAACTGAAAGTCTGAATAGGAAATCTGAAGAGAAGATGAGTTCAATGGGAACAGTTCACTTTTACAGAAATTCAGTTTATACCCAGAGATACTGCTAAAGGTATCTAAAAATAGAGAGAATTTGAGGAATTGAGATAAGAGGGTTAGATAAAAAAAAGAAGAAGATCATCTGCATACAAAGATATTTTGTGCATTATACCGGCACGGGTGATACCACAAACCAGTGCACTAGACCTTATAGCAATTGCGAGTGGTTCAATAGCTATGGCAAATAAAAGTGGCGAGAGGGGGCAACCCTGTCTTGTACCCCGTTGAAGTTTGAAATATTTAGAAAAAACATTATTAGTATGTACAGAAGCTTTGGGCAGCATATAAGATTTTAATCCAGGATATGAATATTGGGCCGAATCCAAATTTTCCGAGTACCTGAAATGGGTAGCTCCACTCAACACGGTCAAATGCCTTTTCAGCGTCAAGTGACGGTACCACCTCTGGGCTGTTTGAGTGGAAAGAGTACAATATATTTAAAAGACATCTAATATTAGAAAAATAATGTCTATCCCGAATAAAGCCAGTTTGATCATGTGATATTATTTGACCAACAAAACTTTATAAAATTTTAGCCAAACTTTTGGCCAACCTTTTAGAGTCACAGTTTAACAAGGAAATGGGACGATATGAGCCACATTCTAATGGATTCTTGTCTTTCTTCAGAAGTAATGAAATCGTTGCTTCATATAGATTTGCAGGTAGAAAACATTCTGGAGACTTTCTGAGAAAACCAAAAGTAAAATTGGGCTTAGCAAGTTAGAAAATACCACAATAGTCATTTTTTTTAAAGTTATACTTAAAACAAAGACCTATTTTTGAAAGAAAGGTCTGTTTTTAGAAAATAAATGTACTTTTTTTTTTTTTTACAAACTACATTCATCAGAGCAAGTGGAGAGTCTGTTATGCAAGTGGAGAGTCATGTTATTTTCATATTTTACAAATACCAGTTTATTTTGAGCTAGGTTATTTCAGGGCTCTGAAAATTTTAGCATTTTGCTTTTTTCACAATTCGTTTTTTGTCTTTTCAGGTGTCGGTAAAGTCACCTAAAAAATGTGAAGTAGGAATTACAAGATCCCCTGTTTCTTTAAAAACTTGGTTTGTGAAGGACGAAAATGTTCCTTGCTCCCCAAACCCGTCTGCTGTCCCAGAGACTCCTGACAGTCTGAGGAGCGAGAGGCCTTCAGACACTTCATTTGAGAAGCGCTCACCTGTTTCACGTGGTCTACATACTAAAGGAGTCAGGGTTAAACCTAGCCTGAAGGCACGAAAGCTATTGCAGTCACAGAAAAACAGCAGTTCAGAGTCAGAAGACACTTTTGAGTTCAAGAATGGTGTTAATCACTCAGGCTCTGTAAAGAGGTTGTTGCACAGCACTGAAAACATCCAGAGTGCCAAGAGGTCCAGGATTACTCAAGATCAGAAAATGCATGATTGTGGCACAGGCTCAGCAGCGGCCAGTCGAAATGATTTTCCTGAAATATTGCAAAAAGCTTTCTCTAAGAGTCCTGAGAAAAAAAACAAAGCCCAGTCTTTTAGTTTGGTGGGTAGCCGACTGGCAACTGGACCTTGTTTGAAAATGAATGGAAAATTGAATGGTTTCTCAAAAGTCTCAGGAAGATCCTCTCATCATCTGAGCTTCAGTACAAGTGAGAAAGAGAATTCACCTACTTATAATGTGAAGCCAGAGGCAGACATGAGTGCCATTTCTGGAACAAATGACTTTGATCTTGTGAAGTCGTATAGTTCTTGGATACAAAATGGATCTACTGAAGAAAAAGGTACTTTTCTCAACTGTCCAATTGCTAAGAAGAGACCTTTAAATACATCTGAGCTGCAAGTGAAAGAACAAATTGCTGATGGAAAGACTTTGCCTGTACCATTTGAGGACGATTTTGCCGATTTGATGGACGATTGGTTTGATGAAGGGATGGAGCAAAAATCGGAGGCACCAAAACCTAAGAAGTTCAGTCATGAGTGAGTCTTTTATCCATCCTGTTTATGTGCAAATATCTAAGCTTTTATTTCAAATGCCATAATTCAAGTAATAGAAGTAAAAAACTCTCCTGTATTGTCTTTTTTATATTTTCAAGTTAAAGAGATGAAAATTGTCATTATTTCTCACCGAGTTGCTTTCTTCTATTGAACACAAAGGAAAAGTCAAGGTTTCAAAATCGCCAACATTTTCTGCTCTACCGTTCCTATGGTATATGTAAGACTTTTTATTTGTTCTTTAGGACAACAGTATCTCCAGCAGAAAGGTTCCCCAAAGATGCTGTTTTAAATTATAAAGAAATCTGTGTTTTTGAAAAAAATGAAGACAGTAGAAGTAAATAATTCATTTAAATTATTTAGGCTGACATGTTTACTGCTCGAAATATTTAAAATGTTTCTCAAAATAAAATATTTTGTGTTGAAAAGGGGGATTTTTTTTTTGTTGTTTTTTACCTAGACATTTAAAAAGAATATATTTTAGAGCAGTAATCACGATACCGTGAAATTGTGATATTTTTATTTATCAAACCGTCAGATTCTAATACCAGCCCATGCCTATTCACTATAGTCATTTTTTTAAAGTTATACTTAAAACAAAGATCTATTTTTTAAAGAAAGGTCTGTTTGTTTCTGTTTTTAGAAAATAAATGTTTTTTTTTTTTCCTCTCTCTTTTCTCCTCAAGTGGAGAGTCCGTTACGCAAGTGGAGAATCATGCTATTTTCATACTTTACAAATACCAGTTTATTTTAAACTGGGTTAGTTCAGGGCTTTAAAATGTCTTAATTTCAACATTTTACTTTTTTCACAATTCGTTTTTTGTCTTTTCTGAATATCGTTGATTAAAAACATGCATTGACTTCCATAGTGTTTTGTTTCTACTATGGATGTCAATGACTATTATTCTACATTCTTTAGAATATTTTGTTTTGTGTTAAACAAAAAAAAAAGACATTTATAAAAGTTTAGAACTACCTGAGTGTGCGAAAAATTGTCAATTTTGGGTAAAGTCACGCTGTTTTTTTTTTTTAAATTAGCAAAAGCAAAATCACAAATATGATATTGATTTTAAACAGTGACCATTAAAATCTTAATTTGCTTGTTCTTTTCTGTCAGGGATCCAATCGTAAAGATTTCACTTAAGTTTCTAAATGAATCAGCCATTTTGAATGAATCATTTGATTGAATGATTCAATTAATCATGCGTTGTTCTACTAAAAGTTACTAAAATCATGCATTATTATTGATACTGTCTACCAACATTGTCAGTAAAATATTTTTTAATAATCGTTATTGAGGTGACAGGGTAGTGCTGGGTAGCACTGTCACCTCACAGCAAGAAGGTTTCTGGTTCGAGCCCCAGCTGCATCAGTTGACCTTTCTGTGTGGATGTTCTCCCCGTGTTCGCTTGGGTTTCCCCCCACAGTCCAAATACATGTGCTATTGGTGAATTGGGTAAGCTAAATTGTCCGTAGTGTATGTGTGTGATTGAGTGTGTATGGCTGTTTCGCAGTGATGAGTTGCAGCTGGAAGGGCATCCGCTGCGAAAAACATACGCTGGATAAGTTGCCGGTTCGTTCCGCTGTGGTAACACCTGATTAATAAAGGGACTAAGCCGAAGAGAAAATGAATGAATGATGTATGTGTGGGTGTGAATGCAAGAGTGTATAGGTGTTCCCCAGAGTTAGGTTGCAGCTGGAAGGGCATCCGCTGCGTAAAACATATGCTGGAAAGTTGGCGGTTCATTCCGCTGTGGTAACCCCTGATTAATAAATGTACTAAGCCAAAAAGAAAATAAATGAATGAAAGTTTTTGTGGATTTCTTTAATAAAGATTCAAGAAATCTTTTTTTAATCGATATCGCACACCCCTAATGTAATTCCCTTTTCTTTTTTCCAAGAAAAAACAAAGGCATACCCGAGCATGTTGTGCTGGCCTCTGGTGTTCATAATCGATATTGGGTGCTGGATGTGCAGGACGTCACCTCATCAAGAAGCTGCTCAGAGAAGCACTTGACCATCACTTGTTCAAAGACGAGCCAGGCCACAGAGACATGCATTCTCAAAGATGGCTGGTACAAAATAAAATTTGCCTATGCGAGAGATTCAATGAGATTCTCAAAGAAGTTCTTTCTATTGATTCTCTATTTCTTTTTCTGTAGGGAAAGTAGTCCGGTTACTGTAGGGGACATCATTCACTTAGAAGGGAAGTGTGTTTCCGGCTTGTGGATGATTGATAGAGACTCTGCTTTCCTGGTTCTTCTGCCTGACCTGCTGATATCTGGGACCAGCATTGCCAGCAGCATTCGCTGTATGAGGCGAGGGGTGCTGGGAGAGATGTTCAAGGTGTGGTAATGTAATGTGTGTGTGTGCGTGCGTGCAGAAAGAAGTGTGTTGAAGAAATGTATGTGCAGTTTAGCTCAACTTTGTCATATTGTTATAGGTGTAGTATGTAGGTATTGCACTCCTGGATCCAAACACATGCAAGCGCATGTTGCCAGGTTGACGACATCAACAGAAGTGTGCCTAACTATTGAGCCTAAAGGCTGATTTAAGGCTGATTTAAATCGTGTTCTAAACAAAGGCTACGGCACGTGATATATGTTTTTGTCCTAACCAACCTTTGTTACCAATGTTTCGTCTGGTGCAAACAGCCACATTGCTTATCACTGCAAATCTCGTCACGTAGCGTGTTAGGACATGCAGTTACAATGAAACCTGCTTGCCCAATGTTTACATTCGCAATATTTATATTATTTGCTAATTAATAACCACCTCATGTAGAACTCTGAATCAGTGTTTCATTTCGGAGTCTGCTACTGTCCACTGGAGGTTGCATTTCAGTCACGAGACGCATGCTTTGAAAGCCTTTCTGAATAAATAAATGAATGAATGAAATGCACTGTTTTCCACCAAGGCAACCGGGGGTGCTGATATATAATTAGCTAAACTGGCATAAGGCGGGTTAAAAGAAACAAAACAAAGATCAGCTTCCAGCATGTAACTCACATTTTTGAAAGCAGAATATCTGACTTTAGCATTGTTTTTCAGATAAACAAGAATGTTCACTTTGCTGTTTCTTAAATATCTGCAAACATATGGTATTTTAATGCTTTAGAAAAGTCAAAAAATTACTTAAAGCACTTTAAGGTATGTTTGAATAAATTGCCATGAAAACACCCAATGGGTGTTGAAACAAGTTGGTGATTATCTGTAATGACTAATGTGAAGTCTAATTGTCAACTCGGCTTTTATTTCAGTGTTTATTGTCAGTTTAGTGAAGCAGCTCATTTTAAACTTTAAATTTATTGTAATATTCTAACTTGTAGTGTTTTCCAGATTTAATATGCTTATATATGCTAAATATGGAAGTTACATTTTAATGAAAGTAATGTAAAAAAAATGTTTTTTAAGAGTAAGAAGAGTAAGGTTTATTAAAGTAATTTAATACTTTTAAAGGTAACTTTTCTTCAACACTGAAAAATCTTTGTGTGTGGTGTTGCTGTTTTTAAACAGGCATTTGATGGTGGATCTAAGCAGATGTTAAATGGTACAATAGTTCATGATATCTTCCAAAAAGCAGCCATGTCCTCAGACTTCTCGTCAGAGAAGATACAGACATTTGCGACAGAGGCCTTAAGAAACCCCAACTACCTCGGACAAATGTAAGTACTGTCCTGTAACTGTCAACTCCAGCTTTATGGGCAAACTTGTGCTGCCAATTGTAGTTGTTTGTCTTAAATTCTGGTAAAGCAGCTTTTGACCATTGTGATACTGTATGATATGTTATTGCCTTCAAATGGATGTAAATGACACTGCTGGCTACATATTGTGTGTGTGTTTTTTTCGTGTTTCATTAAATCAGGTACAGTCTAAAGCTGACTCAGGCTGACATGAGACAGGAAGTTGAAGAATATCTTCCCTCTATATCTGAGTGGGCAAAACAATACCTCCACACTTCCCCACAGGCAGGACAAAAACAGCTGACTCTAAAACTGTGAGTGTATTATTTATATACTTCTTTTAACAAGTGTTTATTGGATGTTTCAAGCTGTCTGCGGTCAGCATTTTCTGGTTTCTTCAAGTTAATGTTATGGATGAAGTTAATGGTTTGTGTGGTTCTTTGTTGTTAGCCCTAGTGATGGGGCTCTGAGCAAACAAGATGCTTCCAGTAGCGTGTCAATCACTGATTTTGTGGACATTGAGGAGAACATTTGGTGTCCACGTTTTGGTCTGAAGGGCAAGATTGATGTCACAGCTGGAGTTAAGATTCACCGGAGAGGCAGGAAGCCCATGGAAAGAATCGTGCCACTGGAGCTGAAAACTGGCAAAGAGTCAAACTCCATTGAGCATCGCAGTCAGGTACAAAAAACACAATCACATATGTAAACAGTATATAAAACATTACTTGTTGCTTGATGTATTGTTGTATTTTAGGTTATTCTGTACACATTGATGAGCTCAGCTAGACGTTGTGATCCAGAGGCTGGTTTCCTTGTCTACTTAAAGACTGGCAGTCTACACCCTGTTGTGGGCAATCACATGGATAGGAGAGGTTAGATTGTTTATGTTTGTAAAGCACTGAAATGAAGATTCTGTCTTCCTTTATGTATCCTTATGTTGTTCCAAATACAAAAGACATTCATCCACCTTTGATATGTGAAATAAGATGGCTAATCTAACATTTAAAGTTTATTGACCCAACGCTTAGACACTTCAGAACATCAATCAAGAGGTAAAAAGGTGATTTACTTCAGTAATTGAATCAAGAGATTTTATTTAGATATAATTTGTCAGCAAACAATGTTTATAGCCCTCAGTTTTGGTCACAGGAGCTCAAGCATTTTTGCTTGTTATGAGGTTCATTCAATCCTGTCAGGCCAATACATTTGAGCTTCTGGATGAACCAATGAGGTGTGTTTATATGTGAATAAAGGCCCAAGTTAAATCTGCTCATTAAGTCACTGCATTTCTTTAGAAAACTTTAATTAAAAATCTTGAATTTTTATAATAATGAACTGTTTTGCCTTCATTTGTGTTCTGAGGATGAACAGCTTATGGGTTTGGAATGACATGAGACTAAGTAATGTTTTTGATTAACTAACCCTTCAGTATTTCCTCATCATAGAGCTGATTAAAATAAGGAACTCATTGGCCCATCACATTGGCAACAACCTGATCAAGGTGGATGGGAAAAGTCAAATGGTCCCATTGCCTGCCATTGTATCTGACCAGCAAACTTGCAAATATTGTCCTCAGAAAAGGAACTGTGCAATTTACAACAGGTGCCATTTTCTAATCTTTGCATGTTCTCCACACAAATGAATCCTCAAACAGTTCTTTAATGTCATTGAGCTGCAGCTGAAATGTATCATTTGTTTAGAGCTGTAGAGAGAGATCCTGTGGAGAAGTGCGGTGAAGATCCACAGGCCTTTGTGCAGTCAGAGAGTGAACACCTCAACCAGGTGCACCTCCAGTACTTTAGCCACTGGCTGCTGCTCTGCTCACTGGAGGCTCTCACCATGGAGAATAAAGGAGGTCGGCGTAATATCTGGCTTCAGACTGCCCAACAGAGGTGGGTGTTTTAGAAAATGTTAGTTATTCATTCACAGAAAAATTCTAATACTTTTATCATTTACTCGCTCTAATGTCATTCCAAGCAGTGGTGTAGTCCTTGCTATAAGCACGTATACTCAGTCTGCTTACTTTTTTCCACGAGCTGTTTGGGTATTACCACTTCTAAGGGATCAATAATTGAGTATACCCTCGGTATACTCACTTATTTTTCTGATTAAACTTTCCTAATTTTTTAATGTATTATTGTAAATTCTTACTTAAAAATGTATATGTGTGTAAATTTATATACCCTTGTCTTTGTTTACCCCAAAATGATCTGTTCCTGATCCGCCCTAAAATGAAAATCCTAAAATCGCCCCTGTACAACAGTATTTCACATTTGTCTTAATCGTGCCTACCACTACAAGCAACGGCACTATATATATATATATATATAACACTAAAAACGATGAGGCAAAAACTACTCATAAATCACGTAACTATATGCGATTTAAAAGGGTAACTACTAGTACATAATAGCGACAGCAGAAGACAAACTCCTAATAGTTTGGTTTAAAACAAGCATGCACGAATGTGACAATGAAAAGTAATGGCTGATTGATGTTTAAAGAAACCTATTAAATGTAAAATAATAAGCCAGTAAAGAAAGTAAGTAAAAAAGCTGTCTTTCCATGTATGCACAGGCCCTATTGAGTTAACTTAAATAAAAGTTACCTAAATTCTTGTAAGCTACATACTGTATACATACAGCCAATTGCCAAGGCTAGCTTATATATATATATATATATATATATATATATATATATATATATATATATATATATATATATATATATATATATATATATATATATATATATATATATATATATAATATAAAGCTAATGAATCAAAGAAACATTGACATTCGTCGTTTCTTTGCCTACTTTCATTTAAAATTTGGGTCGGGTGTAATAGTACACCACCTTTTTTTTAGGACTACAACACTGATTCCAAGGCAAATAAAGATATTACAGTGAAAGCTGAGTGATTTCTTTCTCTCCAGTATAGCTCCCACCATAGCTGTCGAACAAAGTTCAGTCTGTTTACTTTAAAAATGCATTGTAAATGCAATCCATATAAATTGAGAAGGTTAAAGCAAAGCACATTTACTTCAGGGCTTCCCACACATAGACTTTGCTTGGGCGGGTCACCCAGGTATATTAATGGCTGCCCAAGTTTATTTGGTGATATTTTTTTTTTTCTATTATTATTTTACACTTTTTTTTTTTTGTATTAGCCCAAGGTAACCAAACATCTGCGATCGATTAATGATAGGAAAATCTTCTCCCGACCTTACTCGTTTTGTACTGCTGGTTCAGTGTGTGCAAGAACTGTAAACACTCCCCCATCTCATTGCGCCTGAAGATACCCACAGAGATGCTCCTTTTATGGGACTTAAAAATGCAACCAGTGGGTGCACATAGCTATAGAAAAGCATAAAAGAGAAATAGTGGATTTTTTTTTTTCGACTTTAACAGGCTTTAAAAAACAACAACTCAACTTTAACCCATTGTAAAGAAACGGTGTGCCGTAATGAATAAAAATAATGTAAAAAATCCCCCTTTTTTTTCTTTTACATGTAGTTAACCATTTATGTGCCATGGTTAAAAGGTGTATATCAACCCGGCTACCACTGCAAGTATATTTCATACCTGTGGGAAACACTGTACTCTCATGTAGACATTGATCAGTACATTTTCATAGAACAATTAAATGGGAAATAGGTTCAACTTGAATTAAATAGTTCATTCTATAATATTATCTTTTCCAAGATTTGGAATAAACCATTTAAAAACATTTTCATACATTTAAGATCCTAAAAAGATAAACAGTGTTTGATAGAATTAATGAAGTGCTTTTGCTGTTAATTGCATCCCTGTTCTTATGTTGTTTGTTCTCAGGGAGAAAAGTGGTGGCTGTGTGGGTAACATGCGGTTAGCTGGAGGCGTTAGCGTTCTGTCTGATGGTGTCTACAAGCACAGCTTTGAGAGGAAGGAGGGCGAGCAGACTCTAACGGGCCTCATAGTGGGTGATAGGATTGTTGTCAGTGATCAGGACTCCGTGCTCATAGGCCTGTCCACCGGATACGTCACAGAAATTGCAGTCAACCGAGTGACTTGCTCTCTGGACAAGTAATTATTTCCTCATGATTTTTGTTCTTTATAATTACCAGAATCTTAAAGGCTACAAAATACCTTAAATCTACATTCACATTGTTGCAGAAACCTTTCCAAGTATTCCTCAAACACTGTTTTCCGACTGGACCAGGATGAAGGTGCAGGTGGTCTTAACACTCATCTCGGAAACCTTTCTATGTTAATGGAAAACACTCCAACCAGGTCTGAACATAACCTTGGTTCTGTTTTCCATCTTCTTTTCCATCTGCTATAGTTTTTGTTCCTAATTCAAGCTAAATATGTTTATTTTTATGCAGTGAAAGACTGAGAGAGTTGATTGTGGAATTCAGGCCTCCTCAGTTCATTGACAGCCTCAGCAGCGTTTTGCCACGAGATGCCAAGGACATTGTGGCCAGTATTCTGAAAGGTGCGTTCATAAGCTGCCTTCACCCGAGAATCTTATCACATTTAATAGCAATAAGCTGACTTTTTTTTGCAGTGAGCTGCTTTCAAGCGTGTCCTTGATGTGCTAATTTGAATAATAGAGCTTCTCCGCTCCTACTTAATGAGTTTTAATCATATGCTGCCTCTCAGGACTCAACAAACCCCAGAAACAAGCCATGAAAAAAGTGCTTCTCTCTAAAGATTACACGCTTATTGTGGGAATGCCGGGTACTGGGAAAACCACCACCATCTGTACATTGGTGAGCTCATCATGATTTGAAATTATTATATTTAGTCGCTAGCTGATGCATACGACTTTTGGGCAAAATATTTGGTCTTTATACAAGACTTTTTATTTGACTTGAAGTCAGCCAAGTTTTTTTGCACTAAAAAGTCATTTTCTTCACATGCCTTTTACTTCAAATGAATGTTAATGTGACCTTTATTTGGCACTTTCTCCTTTTAGGTGCGAATTCTCCACGCTTGTGGCTTCAGTGTTCTTCTGACTAGCTACACTCACTCTGCTGTGGACAACATCCTGCTGAAACTGAAGAGGTTTAAGATCGGCTTTCTGAGACTGGGTCGACCTCAAAAAGTGCATCATGAGATCCTGCCTTTCACAGAGGAGTCATGCCGTGCCAAAGGCATCCAAACTCTAGAGGAGCTGGAACAACTGTACAACAAAGAGGTAAGGCATCTTAACACCCACTCAGTCTCTTGTAGTTTACAATATACACGCATTGCCATTGAGATTTAACAAGTTTTAAAAGAAGTCTCTTATGATTACCGAGATTTGCATTACTGTAAAAACGGTAACACTGTGACTTATGATACAAATCAAATTTTGGTTTAATATTTAAAAATTATTTACCTCCTTTCATGCAAATCTTAATTTTCAGCATCATTACTCCAGCTTTAAGTGTGACTTGATCCTTTGAAAGAACTGGTGTTATCTGATATAGAAACATTTAGAAACATGAATGTGAAACTGGACCACAAAACCAGTAATTAGTGTATTTCTTTTAATTGAGCTTTATAACGCAACTAAAAACGGAATAAATAAGCTTTTCCTTTGAAGTATGCCTTTTTAGGATATGCCAATTTTTGGCCAAGATTCTGTTAGATCTGTTAGAAAATCTGAAGGTTAAAAAAAAGCCTTTTAAAATTGTCCAAATTAAGCGATTCATATTACTTTTTCAATTAAAAAGGGTTTTGATAAATTTATGGTAGGATTTTTTTGCATAATGTTCTCATGAGTTTTTCCGTTAAAAATCATTTAGATAATCTTGACGTGCTGCCAAAAATATATCCATGCAACATAACACTGGTTTTGTAGGGTCACAAATAATCTTTACTGTTGCTTTTGATCTTGTAATATGTTCTTGCATTCATTTCCATAGGAAATCCTACTTGACCTGAACATATTTGTATTAATAATGTATTATGAAACCATTTTAATTGTTCTAGATTTTGCTATTTTTGCACAATCTGAAAAGAAAATCCAAACTCTCTTGTGAATGTCAACAAATTGTTCTTTTTTTTTTTTTTTTAGCTGATCGTGGCCACCACCTGTATGGGTATAAAACACCCCATTTTCAGCCGCAGGCGCTTTGACTTTTGCATCGTGGACGAGGCATCTCAGATCAGTCAGCCTGTGTGTTTGGGTCCACTGTTCTACGCCCAGCGCTTTGTTCTGGTGGGAGATCATCAACAGCTTCCTCCTATTGTGCAGAATGCTGAAGCCAGGTAATGTTTTCTGTCCTCATTCAGGTGAACTTCTGAAAGATTTTCTTGAACATTTGAATACCCTGAATATTTAAAATTGTATGAAGACAGACCCAATTATATCAGTCCTTTTGGAATGCGTATGAAACCCCACTTGAAGAATATGGGTGTTAATATGGAAAAACTTTCATTACCTGATTTGAGCCATATTCCTCCTTGGTGCAACACGAAAATAAGAATCTTATGGAACTTAACCAAACAGAAGAAGTCCTTGACTCACCCAAATGAATACAAACAGGAATTCAAACAAATAACAGACAGTCTCCCTCATCATGAACACATATATACAGATGGATCAAAAACAGACAAAGGAGTAACAGCAGCTGTAGTGTTTAAAGATGATGTCTTTGGTACTCGGATTCCAGGAGAAAGTTTAATTTACACAGCAGAAGCTTATGCAATAAATATGGCATTAGATAGAATGGAAAGGACACAGCATCGTAACTTTTTAATTTGCACAGATTCCAAATCCTGTCTTTAAGCACTTGAAGCTTCTAAGTGTGATCACACCATAATGTCCATGATTTTAAAGAAAATGACAACACTAGAAAATCAGAAGTTCAACATGATCTTCTGTTCGATTCCAGGTCATATGGGACTACGTGGAAATGAACTGGCAGATGAAACTGCAAAAAAGGCTATCTCCTTGAATGTGACCGAATGTTTAATTCCTCCTGATGACTTGAAACCCACCATAAATTTGTACATAAACGAAACATGGCAAAGAGAATGGGACAACTGCATCAACAAATTATATGAAATTAACCCGAAAATGACCTTGTCGAATTGGACATTCTAGGTTGACACATTCATATTTATTAAATAACGAAGAATCACCTAAATGTAATAACTGCCAGACTGCTATTACCATCAAACATATTTTGTTGTAATGTAGAAGTTTAAATTCCATTAGACAAAATTTTTATAAGGAGAGTACTTTGATGGACATTTTTAAAAAGGTACCACCAGGAAGAGTTTTACTTTTTTTTTAAAATCAAAAATAGAGCTGAAAAATCATATTTAACTTTTAATACATTTTTTTGTAAATTTTATCTATTTATATTTTATATATTTGTCTAAGTAATTTTTTTTTTTTTTTTTTTTTTTTTTTTTTTAAATATAATACGAATTTGTTTTTATCATGTAATATTTTAATGTATATCCATTTGGCCACGAAATAGCCATAAGTTGCTGATGTGGCAATAAATATGTAATAATAATAATGATAACATTTTACAGTTTGTGTTAGCTTTTTCATTTTTGTGACTAAAAAGTAATAATAATATCATCTTAATAGCCTAACTCGTTTTTTTTTGTCAAAACCTTTGCGCCAATTTAAAATTGCATGTGTTTTTTTATTATTTGTTTTTACTTAGGTCATTGGGCATGGATGAGAGTTTGTTCAAACGTCTGGAACACCACAGGGATGCAGTTGTTCAGCTGAATGTGCAGTACAGGATGAACAGGTGAGTCTGACATTTAAAATTCACTTTTATATGGTTGTTTAATAGCATCAGTAAGGGATAATCTATCGCTAGCTGTGCATGAAAAAATCAATTAATGCACAACATGAAGGTAGAAAACCACCTCGATACAAAACTAATTACCTCTGCATTAAATGGTGTTCATCATCTTCCAGACAAAAATCAAGCCTCAGCATCTTCCAGATCCAAATCAAGTTTTCATAGAGATCATTGTGTAAACAGACCATTTGCACGTTTAACTTTATAAACTAAGCTTTTAAAATCTGAAATATCTGTAGTATTTTTCACAACATCCATCTCTGACTGTGCAGCTCCAACACTTGTTGTTTTGTGTCCTGCAGTGCGATCATGTCTCTAAGTAATGCTCTGATGTATGAGGGCCGGCTGGAGTGTGGCTCTGAGAAGACGGCAAACGCTGTGCTTCAGCTGCCCAGTAGAGCTCAGGCTGAGGAGGAGCTGGAGCTGTACGCGTGTCAGCCGCAGTACAGTGCTTGGGTCCAGGCTACACTGGAGCCTAACAGCCCTGTCTGTTTCCTGGACACCTCTGAGGTCAGTCTGTCATTTCTTTCTTTTCTTTTTTTTTAAAACCCAATTCATAACAAGCAACAAAATGACATGGTCCCATTTGTTTTGAAAGAAGAAGAAATTTTATTGTAGATGACCTGGGTAACCAGCAATGCAACCAAGTTAAAATGTTCAGCTTATCAAAAGTGGCTTTCTGGTGGAAAAAAAACAATAGAACTGAAGACCTGTTAAGTTAAATTTTTGGTTATGACGATCATTAATGTGTATGTAGCACATGGGAAGAAAAGTGAGGATTTCTGGGGTGATCGGGAGTTATTTTGTTGGGGAACGGCCATGGTGGTCATGCAATAAAGGAGAGGAGTTCGAAACTGTTGTTCTTATTTAGTAACAGACCATGTCAGTGGTTCATGAAGTGATATTTAATCTGTTGAAACTCTTTTCTATCCAAAATACTTATTATGAACCAGATCTATTGTTTGTAAATTCAAATAATGTGTGAGAAATTCAATGATTTAATGGCAATCTGTAGTATAAGTAGTAACACTATTCACCATTTCAGTTTATTTATTTATTTTTTGCTAATAATTGTCATTTTTGCATTTTCTGATGGCATTTCCAGATTTGCAGTCTAGCCATAATATTAAAGCAACAGCAATAGGAGGGCATGTTTTTTTGTTGACATGCAGCAACTTGGTCTCTAAATCTGAACCTTTATTGCCTCTCATGGAATCCCAAACCTGCTTTTCTTGCTTTTTCATTGTTATATGATGTACTTCTTTATTTGCAGGTTCCTGCCCCTGAAACTGTGGAGAAAAGTGGGATCAGCAATCACACCGAAGCTGTTTTAGTACAAGCCCTTGTCACCCTGCTGCTCAAGGTTTGAACATGCCATTTGTTGTATGAAATGCAGAGAAATCCCATCTTTTTTTTCTCTAATGGTTGAATATAATGTGTTTGCAGGCTGGATGCAGAGCATGTGATATTGGAGTTATCGCTCCATATCGACAACAGCTGAAAGTTATCTCCAGTCTGCTGCAGGGAGATGCCTTTAAAGCACTTGAAGTCAACACTGTGGACAAATACCAAGGACGTGACAAGAGCGTCATCATCGTGTCCTTTGTTAGAAGTAATGCTGAGGGCAATGTAAGTGGCCTCATTACTGAAAACAAATTATTGAAAGTGTCTGTTATTGTTGTTATTATCAGCAAAGTGTAGCATAATCGGAGTTATCCCTGCACAAACATTTGCATAATATCCATCATCTATAGCAGGGGTCACCAGGCTTTGTTCTGGAGGGCTGGTGTCCTGAAGAGTTTAGCTCTAGATTCCCTCTACACACCTGCCTGGAAGTTTCAAGTATACCCAGTAATGCCGAGGTCACACTAGAGTTTGAGCTTGCAAAATTCTGTTGTATGGCGCTGCAAAGATAGGGGGATTCAACAAGATGATTAGACATTAAAAAAGTGAGCGATTGGTCCATATTTAAAATTTCTGTACAGAGAGGTCATGGTTTGATCGGTCTCACGTAGCCACATGATGTGATTTCGTAGGTCAGAGTTCGCCAAGCTTGAACTTTCCAATGCAGTGAACTGTGAAAATTGTCGCACGAGCTTGCGTTTCAGGTCTATCGCATTCCCATGTGTATGAATGGAAGTCTATGAGGGGAAAAGAGCAGTGACCGCAGCTTTAGACCTTGATTAGCTTGTTCAGGTGTTTCATTTGGGTTAGAGCTAAAATCTGCAGGACACCGGCCCACCAGGACAGGTCTGGTGTGCCCTGCTATTGTCTAATTGCCAAATTATATTGTGTTTAAATGAGTGTTATCACTTGAATTGTAGTTACTTAAGTGATTACACATTCGGGTAGAAATTCCAAGTACAGATCTGTGCTCGCTGTGCTCTAATGGCTCATATTGCCTACAACACACTGCACATTGAATGAAGGTTCAAATAAAACTACAAACATGACAGATGTGGCAAACTAATGATAAAGAGAAAAGGGGTTTAAATGTTTCATAATTGGCATCCACCCTGACATTATCCGTGTTATATTTAATCTATTACAACATTGTGAACTTTTATAAACAAATATGCATCATTATGGCAGCAAAAGCATTCAGTAAATTTTTTTGCATGAAACTCCTGTGAATGGAAGTTTAATGTAGCACTTCATCTTCAGCACAGTAGGAAATTAAATATAAAAGAAATGTGGAGGACGTAACCAAGGGATGATGGACAGGGCGTTTAAACAGTGACTAAATGAATGTAACTAAGCAACAGAACAATCCATGATTGAAGCAATTGTAAAGTCGTGTGTCCCAAAGCTCTTGGGCTCAAAGCTCCTACTCTTCACAAATTTTCTTCACAAAGGCACCTTCTGTACACTAGTGTTAACCACCTCAGATTGAGGAAAAGCTGCTTTTGGTGAGCTTTGATTTATCATGTGACTTTCTCATCAGAACCTGCTTATAATAGATGTAGACGAATTACAAACAACAAATAAATGTATCAAAGTGTTAATAACTGTATTACAATGATATCATATTTTGGGACTGTACACAAGTGTATTAGCAGTATATATTTTTTACTGTAAATATGTTAACTCTGTAAAACCGCAAATATTTCTGACAGATATTAGGGATGTAACGATTCACCGTGAGCTGGTTGAAAATCGAATTGTGATAATTCAAACCGGTAGAAATGTTGAACGAATCGCTGTACATTTTATTGAACAGAGGTGGCGCTTTTTTTATAGGTGCAAACTCGATTTACCTGCACATCATCGGCGAGCAAGAGGTGGGCCAGCAGAGTCAAATGACAGCAGTGAAGTGTGCCAGACAAACACAAACTGTGTGCAAATACTGTGAAAAAATGTTTATTACACTGACAGAACAATGAATATGATGCACATAAACAGTCAGCACAGTGAAAAACTATTGTCGCGCACATCTATATGCAAAAAAAACTATTAATCAGCCAATGCGGGCCGGATGATTTGCAGCTCCGCTTGCTCAGACCTCAGCTTTTATCAGAAAACAGAGATATGCTGATTTCGTTTTAGTTTGTTTATATTTATAAGTCTGCTTTAATTTGTATCTTTGCTTTTTTATTATTTGTTTTTTAAATAGCAGTTTGGTTATAGGTTGAAAATGTTATTTTGCAAAAAAAAAAAGTGCAGCAATTAAGAAAAAAATGAAAGGGCTCTTCTCCTTAAATTTGTTTCGAACAGAATATCATGACTAAATCGTATCGTGAGATTAGTATCATGAATTGTATCAAATCGTGAGTCAGGTGAATTGTTACATCCCTAATAGATATATATATATATATATGATAAAGAGAAGTTCTGTCAATGCCTGTAATATTCAATTAATATTTTTTTTATTCTCCCTATTAAAAAAACCTTTATTATGGCTTTTTAATCATTAAATCTCTAATTTTCCTCTTATTTATAGTTAAGGCAATTATTAATAATTGTGGATGTACAATAAGATCATGCATAATATGTACTTTATAAGTAATAACAAACAGCCAGTACTTTTATTAATATGCATGTAATATTTGGTCTTTAAAGTTCTTAATTTTTTCAAAGCAGTGTACACTGTAAACAATCCCGTGTCCCACACAATCCATTTGTGTTGGGATAACATAAAGGAATTAAGTTAACCTATTACCTTATTAGATTTTACAAATTTAAGTGGATTAAAAATAACCAATTAAGTTGTCCCAAAATAAACGAAAGAATTGTTGCTTCAGCCTATTTTAAATGAGTAGTTTAAACAAAGTATTTTTTGGAATGTAGGTTTGTAACAAATTTGCATAACTTTTCAGCTGGGAGAGTTGCTCCAGGACTGGCGTAGGCTGAATGTGGCCATCACTAGAGCCAAACACAAGCTCCTCATGCTGGGCTCTGCTCCCACTCTTCGCCGGTACGCACCGCTGGAGAAACTTCTCTGCCACCTTCAACAGGAAGATATGATATCCTTCACAGCTGAAGTAACATGCCAGAATCTCATCACAGGTTTATTCAGGCTTTTTAAATGACATTTATTTTGCTTTTTCATATTTTAAAATTCTCCTTAACTGAAGTCACATCTTCCAGCTACCTCCTGCTGCACATGAGGGACTACCCGGAGTCATCTTCTGATAAAAATAAAACCTCTTGTAAACCGTGTGGTACATCACAAAGATAATGCTGTGAACCAGTTACTTGAAAAACACAAGTGAAATAATACATACGATTCAGAATAACTGTACTGTACTGTTAACATAGTTGCCCTCATGACTGACCTACGCAATTAATTTCTACCTCATGTCTCATTTTTAAATTCATTATAGTTTTATCCATGTGGTGTCTAGACCGTTTTGAACGTGCATTTTTATATATACATATAAATTTATAAATGTATATATTTATATTTGTGTATTTTTTTTACTGTTGTTTCTTACATTTTTCAGTATTTTAAGGTTTTGTTTAATAAAAGATTTCACCAATTAATACTTTTGGGTTTAGTTTTTCCCTAAAATGTGTTTGAATTAACACAAGATGAACAAAAAATATTTTATACATTAAGATCTTATTAAAGGGCATGTAACCTAGACTGCGTTAATATAAAGTGAAGATTAAATGCAGCAGATTTCACTGAAAGCTTATCCTCAAATTTCATCAGTCAGTTATTTAGATTTTAAGAGTTCCCTGAAGAATGATCTGCGCTTGACCAGTGATGTCCAGTCGGCCATCGTCTCTTATCTCCAGCTTCAGCTCTCCACCTCGACTAGAGCACTGGTAAGCTGAACATAAGAAATACAGCAGTTAAAGGGCTTTTTCTGCCAAACCAAAAAGTCTGTGATCATTTATTCTCATATTTATTTTTAACTACAGAATGTATTCATTACCATTCTACTCTGGCCAACTTTATCAGTGTTTATGTTGCGGTGAAAGAAAAGCTGTTATTATTTACCCAACATTTTCTTTTTCTTTAGCTTCTCAGACCAGTAGCCAGCAAGAACTGTATGTGCAGATCCTTTTGAAAATGAAGTTGTTTAATGAGCCACTGAACATTGCCACCAAACATTGATTTTTCATGCATATAATGTACACGTTCTTACTCTCAAACCAGTTTTGAAATGTTTTCCTCACCAGTGACTGGATCTTCAGGGATTCCAACCCAGGGTGCAAAGTTGCGGGAGTAGAAGTCATATCCAGGCTGAGCATTCTGAGCCCCTTTCAGTGTTACAACAACACTTTTTATCTTGCCAGTGGTTTCAGATCTCAGAAGAGACTCTGCCTCTGGCCTCAGAGACACAAGATCAGATCTGCCAACAATCAACAACACGTCAGAACATTTTGCATGTATGGTAAATTGTAAATTTCTCTGAGTGCTTGTTAAACATTTTTAACCCCCTGTCTTAAATTTCTTTTAATCTGCATTTTTTTATTTAAGATACCAGAAAAAAGATATATCTAAACAATTGTTTTTTTTCTTTGATAAAACTTCAATCTGGTTAGGATTTTTAAACATTTTCAATGCACTGAAACGGCCATCAACAGAGTTACAAATGACCTACCAACCCAAAATCAGAAAAGCTTGGGACATTATGCAAATAAAGTAGAAATTTCCAAATTCACTTTGACTTGTATTTTATTGCAGACAATATGAACACAAAATATTTCATGTTTTGTCTGGTCAACTTCCTTTTTTATTTGTAAATACACATCCTTTCCTGTCATTCAGACCTGCAACACATTCCAAAAAAGGTTGGACGGGAGCAATGAAGGGCTAGTAATCAGGTAAATTGGTTAACGGTGTGATTTGAAACAGGTGATGTCAACAGGTGATTGTAATTAGGATTGGTACAAAAGCAGCATCCAAGAATGGTCTAGTCCTTTAGGAGCAAAGATGGGCTGAGAAACACCAATTTTCCAACAGATGCGTGAGAAAATTATTGAAATGTTTAAAAACAATGTTTCTCAAAGAAAGATAGTAAGACATTTGGAATTTTTCACCTTCAACAGTGCATATCATAATTAAATGATAAGAAAGAAATGAAGAAATGGACGCTGTGTGCTCTAGACAAAAGAAGAAAGCCATCATCCAGACTGTTTCCAGCAGCAAGTCCAAAAGCCAGGGTCTGTCTTGGTATGGAGTTGTGTCAGTGTACTTGGCAATGTAACCTGCACTTCTTTGATGGCATCATTAATGCTGAAAAGCACATCAAGATTTTGGGACACAATATGCAGCTGCCTTTTCCAGGGACGTCCATGAATATTTTACCAAATTCTGCACGCTTTACAAAGTCATGGCTGAAGAGGAGACATGTACTTGACTGGCCTGCCTGTGATTGTCCACTTCTGACTGGACTGAAGCTGTCTTTTCATTCTTTTGTTTGGACAAAGCATGACTAATCACTAATCATAAGTAATTTCCCCTAAATTGCATCAATTTCTTCCACTTGGTGCCAGTTTTGGTTCCATTGTGATGAAGTTGGCAGAGCTACCCTACAGTGAATTACATCTTTAAAGAATGAAATTAGATTTGACCTGAACTGAATTTTTATTCAACCAACTAACTAAACCAGCATTCTGTAGAACTGAATGTTCATTATGTACTGAACTTTTTTATCAGGATGAAATTGTTTTGATAAAATGTCCAGATTTACCTGTCGCATGTGTCAGCCAGGCGAATCATCAGTTTCTTTGTGGTTGGACTGTAGCACACACACTCAATGGGTAAATCTCCTACAACAGCCTGAGAATGTAAAAAAATAAATAAATTAGTTGACGAACTAAATTTGTCACACTAAAATAAAATGACTAACTGACAGTGTTACCGTTAAAAGATGCTTGAATTCACATTGATCCTGTAAATTAAATGTACAAAACTTAATGAATGTGTAAACCAAGTGCCAGTTCTTGGTTAATTTTGAAAACTGTATCTATTACTTTTAAATCAACAAATTTGGTCTTGTCGTACCTGTGGCTGTGGTTTGTTTAAAGGGAAGTCCATTATTATTGAGTCTTCATGACGACGGACACAAAGCTCCCCACTCATAGTCTCAAACACCACAAAAGGATTGATGTTTTCTGTGAATTTATATTGAGAGTTTATAACGGTCACTGTCCATTATCTCTGTTAAAAGATGAACACAGATGCAAGCCTTTCTTACTTTTAAGGTAAAAGAGCACTGCTGATGAGGCCAGTGTTGCATGTCCACATAGTGCAACCTCACTTTTGGGGGTAAACCAGCGTAATCCAAACCTTGAACCTTTCAACACACATTTAAACAATAAATAAATAGGAATTTAAACTTGTGGAAATCAGTAAAAAGTTCTTAAGCAGATTATATAAATCAGACCTGTGGAAAAATCCATAGATTTGTGTTTAATGACGAAAGCAGTCTCTGATAAATTCATCTCAGAAGCAATGCTCTGATAAAGATCATCTTGCAGCTCCTAAATGCATTACAGACAAGCATGTAATAGAATTTACACGAGCCGTGTTCGTAGCATGTTAGATTTTATTGATAACTAATCTGATAGCAGAAAACTTGTGTCGGTTGATACTTACATTTTCTATGAGACAAACTGCAGCAGGATTGCCTTTGAAAGGCACATTAGTAAAGGCATCAACAGTAAAGATTGGAATCTCCATTTGTTACAGCTCTTCAGCTCTATTCTAGGATCTTTTAGTTATGTTTTAGAGCAGTGTTTGAAAGCAAGTTAGACTTTGACCCTAAAGATACGGGTCATGTTAAAGGTACAGACCTTACATTTTTAAAACGTCTTACAACTAGCCTTTTCACTGTCGTCTTATTCTTAAAATAGAATGCGTGTTAAATTACAGTGTATTTTAACACTTTAAATAACATTTCCTAATTTAATACATGTTAAATAAACTGTTCCATCACCAAACTCATGCTGGTTATATTTTTTTCGTATTTGGCAAAATGACAGAAAACATTGATATAGGCTTCTACGATCAAATATTTTATTGCATTTCGGCACACAAGTAGCCATTAAATGAATGAAATATAAGTTTGCAGCTCTTCATTAGGAAAGAAACGGCTTATAATCAACATTAAAGCATTAACAGATTCAATGAGTAGGTTTGCACGACTTGACTAGACTTTAAGAGTTCCCTGAAGAATGATTTGTGCCCGACCACTGATGTTTACTCGACCATCGTCTCTCACTTCAAGATCCAGTTCCCCTCCACGACTGGAGCACTGGTAGGCTGGAAAAACAGAAGATTATTTAAAATACTAAAAATATACGTTTGATTAATTTTGTTTTTAAGAAAAAACTTAAACTCGTATGAACTCATCATAGATTTGGATTCGAATAAAGATAGAAAAAGATTTTTACCCAACATTTTCTTTTTATTCAGCTTTTCAGACCAGTATGCAGCAAGAATTGTGTGTGCAGACCCTTTTAGAAATAAATGTTAGTCTTTAAAAGCATTAATTACATTTATTTGATATTAAAAGGACAAGCTATCATTGTGTATTTCACTTGTAATCTCATGCCATTACATTCACATGGGAAAAAAAATCTGCATTTTCCATGTCCTGTTTTGTTGATGAATTAATGAATCATTTCAACCCACCACACACTGGATCTTCAGCGACTCCATACCAAGGAGCAAAGAAACGGGAGTAGAAGTCATATCCAGGCTGTACATTTGGAGCTCCTTTTATTGTGACAATGACGGATTTAATTTCCCCTGTAGTTTCACTTTTCAGTAGATCTTCAGCTATGGGACTCAAAGATGTGAATTTAGACCTGCCAACAACACAAGTCAACCAACTTGCATAATTTTGATAAGAAACAAAAGAAAAATCTCAATGTTTTTGGTTACTTATAGCCTACTATAAATTTTTGTCTCTGGTTGATTGTTGCTCTTGAAATGTACTACATATGATTCGCGAAATGCCATAATGTCATAGATCATCGTTCTACCAAGGAGCCCAGACCAAATCTGACTAGTATGAAAACAGCCCAAAAAAGTTGGCAATTACAATCTGCAAAGTCACTCCTCTGGACAAAGAGGTATATGAGATTATATTAGATTCCCCTGAATAGAGACTCGTTTGGCACCATTGCACATTATTACGAATAAATTCTACAACAAATTATTAGACAATAACCACCACATTCCAACAACACTCCAACTGCACATAATTACTATGGTAAAAAATAAACCAAACAGCAACTGGAATAAAAAATAGTAACAGCAATAATATAAAGAGGCTGGCATACAGTCACATCAGATTTGTGTAAGATCTCTGTCACAGAGAATTTTTTCTCTCTATTCCCTTCTTCAGTGTACAAGGGATACAGCTAAAACAAAAACAAAAGAATGTTAAGAAAGCGATGCAATTGGACTAAGAATATCCGTCAAAGGAGAGCCAAATGGTTGGTTTCCCATCCCTGAGAATAAACATCCCTCCTCAAGGGAAACCTCCAAAGGGAAATGTCCACATACTCTTGGGCCATTCCACCATTGGGGGTACAGCTTTAAAAAGTGTTTTTGTGATCTATTAATGCTATATTGTATTTATCTATGCTTGTAGTTTGTTTGCTATATTTTATGTATGATTAACTCCCCTACAGAATCATCCCAATCAATCTAAAATAAATGGATGCTTTCTGAGTACAGCTACTTAAGCCATCTGGTCAAATTGTATTCATTTTGGAATGTCACAGAAAAACAAAATATTGCAATGTCAGATGTGTTTCCATTATCTGGCAGCACTAATATGCACCTACATACACTCACATGTAGATTCCACTCACCAGTTTCACTGGTCTGTTTTCATACTAAGAGATTGGTCTCCTAGACAGAACAACCAATGTGGTATGACAAGACTGTACAAGATGGCTGAAAGGGAAGTAAACTTTTTTCTATGTTTCACAAATTCTTCTGAATGTCCATCAGTACCTGTCACATGAGTCAGCCAGACGAATCATCAGCCACCTCAGGGCTGGACTGTAGCACACGTCCTCAATGGGTAAATCTCCAACAACAGCCTGAGAATGCAAAACAAAATAGAGCAAACCACAAGTCTCTTATGTCATCTAAAAAACTGAATAATAATTAACAGTGCTACCTTCAGAAAACCCTTGATTTTATGCTGGTCCTGCAAGTTATAAACACAAAGCTCAGTGAATTAAGATCAAAACCATTTTGAGTCTACAAGATGTGTTTTTGTTGTACCTGTGGCTGTGGTTTGTTTAAAGGGAAGTCCATTATTATTGAGTCTTTATGTTGACGCACATAAAGCTCTCCACTCATAGTCTCAAACACCACAACAGGGTTGGCATTTTCTGTGATGATATAGTGAGTTTAATATGGTCACAGTCCAGTATCATTGTTAAATCATTAATGCAAACACAAGCATTTCTAAGTGGTGTAATGGATCACAGTTGATCCTTGAACCACACAACACAATTTAAGAATCAGAATTATGTTGTGTTAGATTTAATTGCTTTTCTGTACCTGAATACAAGACTCACATACTGGACTCACTCTTTATTTTATTTTGCTTTTTTTTTTATTAATTTGTGACAGGCTACACCAAAAAATAAATAAATTGATTTACCAAAACACTTCACACATAATCATATTTAATATGATCATATTTGATAATGTGATGAACTATGTCTATTTTGATTCGTTACCCTTCTAGTGTTTCTTACTTTTAAGGTAAAAGAGCACTGCTGCAGAGGCCAGTGTTGCATGTCCACATAGTGCAACCTCAGTTTTTGGAGTAAACCAGCGTAATCCAAATCTTGAACCTTTAAAGAAACAACAAACAAAAAGCAGAGATGTTAAAGTGTTAAGATGTTCAGTGAGTATTTCAGTTAACAACAACAAAATACCTGAGGAAAAATCCACTGAGTTATGTTTTGTGATGAAAGCAGTCTCTGATAAATTCATCTCTGCAGCAATGCTCTGTTTAATATCATCTTGCAGATCCTAAACGTATCACAGTGAAACTTAAAAAATGATTATAGGACATTCTAACATACAGCTTAAAAATGTTATGCAATACAAAACTAGTCAACATAAAACTGTAGTACTTACATTCTCTAAAAGACAAACTGCAGCAGGATTACCTTTAAAAGGTAAACTAGTAAAAGCATCAACAGTAAAGATTGGGATCTCCATTGGTCACAGCTTTTCAGCTCTCCAGGCTTTTTCTAGTACCTTTTACTTCTGTTTCAGAGCAGTATTTGGTCAAGTTAGACTTTGACCCTAAAGTTATTACGGCTCATGTTAAAGGTACAGACTTCAAATTTCAGGTTTAAGTCGAAGGTTAAATGTAAGTAAGCCTTTTTTAACACTTCTAAAATTGTAATTATTAAAAATTATATTTGTTTTCAGCTCTGAATTTAATCTGACTCCAATTTTCAGTGACCATCAAATTTAGACAGTACTTTTAATTAGGAATGGATCACATTGATCATTCAAGAATCAATTTATATCTGATCCCATAGTCTTCAATTATACGTTCATAAGGGACCCAAAACCACACACCCTGGGTTTGCGTGTTTCTCACAAACAGGATTTTTCATTCAGAGGATGTAGGGTTAACTAATATCCGATTACTCCAGTTGCCTCCTGCTCACTTATACTAAAATTGTAGGTAATTTTCATACAACTTGCTAAATCAGCAATAACCAGAAATTGAATAGCCTCCGAGCTGAAGAGCCGACTGCTCCATACCGTCTCATGCGATTTGATTGGATATGTACACAGTATCAAGGTAACACCAGCCTCCACATATTCTACTGGATAAAATAATTTCAGGAGAATCCAGAATTGATCAAAACCTAACACTTTATTTTGAAGTAAAAGTGTCAATTATCATGCCAATTACAGAATCAAAAAATAAAAAGCAGATTCAGAAATGTACAACATCATTTACTCAAAAAAGATAGAGAGTTAGAGATGGATACCTGACCATGTAGAAATATGTTGCTGGATATAAGTCTTGATGCAGAGCTCAGAGACTCACACACTGAAATGAAATATCCTGGCAACAAAATCCCAAAATGTGCACCTTTCCCTTAAATACTCAACTCAGTACAAAAGATCATGAATTCAAGACAATTAAACTTCACAAAAACCCTTGTCTGGTCTGTTTAATCTGGAGTGGAGTATCTGGCAGAGATCGTATCAAAGCCAAAACCCAGATCGACAGAAACAAGTGACTATTGTAAAATTAAGACCACTTTAACAAAATCACACATTTAAAATGATAGCAAACATGAAAGGAAAAAGTATAGATCCATAAGATACACCATATTAAAAACTTGGACATCACCTACTCTGGTGGAGAAGGTGAAGTAAAGGGCAGAGAGAGGGGGGAGGGGTTCAGAATGGGTGATCGAGATCGAGTTGAACAACTGGTTTCCTAGCTGATCTTCTTTTCAGATTAGAAAGTTTATTGTTTTATTGCATGACAATTCTACTGGTCTTGCTGCATAGAATTCCATAACAGTTCTCAGGGTCTGATATTATGGAGAGATTTAGCCATCTTTACAACTATAAACAGATTCAATGAGTAGGTTTGTGCGACTTGACTAGATTTGAAAAGTTCCCCGAAGAATGATTTGTGCCCGACCACTGATGTTTACTCGACCATCATCTCTCACTTCCAGCTCCAGCTCCCCTCCACGACAGGAGCACTGGTAAGCTGGAAAAACAGAAGAGATTAATAGTCCTACCTTAGGAGAAAAGTATGTACAAATTTCTTATAAAGAAGAAAAAAAATCCTTACCGAACATTTTCTTTTTATTCAGCTTTTCAGACCAGTATCCAGCGAGAATTGTGTGTGCAGACCCTTTAAGAAATAATTGTTAGTCTTTTGAGGCATTAATTAAATGTATTATGAGGACTAGCTATCCCTAGCTACACTCAAAAAAATATATATATATTTTTTGTTCATTCAAACTACTTATTTAAAATGAGCTAAAGCAACACAATTCTTCAGATTTCATTGGGACAACTTAATTTTTTATGTTCAATCCACAAAAATTTGTTAAAAGAGTTAACTTAATCAATTTGTGTTGAGACAACATGAATGAATTGTGTGGAACCCTGCATTTTTTACAGTGAATGTTTCCATCCAGGGGTGCAATTTAAGCTGGAATATCCAACACAATCTCACGGCAATTCATAACTTTTTGATTTAGTGGCTAATTCGTACGATTTAGTACGATTTGCTCATGCCCCAATGACGGTTGGGTTTAGGGGTGGGGTTAGGTGCCACACCTCCTTTTTAAAATCGTACAATTTCTTATGAATGAACTCGTACGAATTTGTACGAATTAGCCACTAAACTGACAAAACGTAAAATACTTACGTTTTCTCGTGAGATCAGGCTTGAATATCAAATAAAGTGAATAAAGCACAGAGTGGAGAACAAAATCGTCACTTGCTAAAACTGGCACCAAATATCATTGAGTAAAATGTATTTTGCTTCATAATGAGAAGCCACCATGAGTCTATTTTCTTTTATAATAAATTACTTGTGCCTCAGAAGATGAGGTGCAAGACCACTCTTTGGGAGTACAGCCTCTTAAGACAGTTTTGGGAAAATAATACTGAAGCACTTTGATGAAGGGCTTTGGCTAAGGGATTTTAGAATAAGCAAACAACATTTCAAAAGTTTTGCAATGTGGTCGCTCTGCTGGTTTTGAACATTAATGCTGTTTATTGTACCAATTTCTATGATCTGTTAAACAAAATCACATATCTTTTATATGTGCATGCTGGTATTGATTCAGTAAATGTGTTTCCATCATAGTTTATGGATATTATACATTTTTTCTTATTGGATAAAAAGTTTATCCTACTCATATTTCAACTCACCACACACTGGATCTTCTGGGACTCCAAACCAAGGAGCAAAGACACGGGAGTAGAAGTCATATCCAGGCTGGGCATTTGGAGCTCCTTTTATTGTGACAATGACGGCTTTAATTTTCCCTGTAGTTTCACTTTTAATTAGAGCTTCTGCTACAGGACTCAATGATGTAAGTTCAGACCTGCCAACAACACTAGTCAAACCACCTTGCATAATTTGGATAAGATACAAAAGAAAAAAAATCAAGAATTAAGAAAAATCTAAAACTTTTCTCTGGCAGATTGTTACTCTAAAAACACATTTGAATTGTTACTAGCATATAATTAGCGATAAACAGTATATAGAGATTTTTTTAAACAGATCTTCTAGATTTCAATAAACTGGTCTTCTTCTGTTAATCAATTTACATTATTCCTTACTTTATTGTCTTTAAATACAATGCCATGAACAAACATCGGTAACACTTTATATTGATGGTCCGTTTGAGTATTAGTAGACTGTCTGCTTAATATCTGTTGATATGCTCCTTCAACAGACATTTAACTGACTATAAGAAACTTTGCAAGTACATGTCAACTTACACTAACCCAAACCCCAACCCTAACAGTCTACATATAATCTAATGAGAATTAGTTGGCATGTACAGTAGATGCAATGTAACCTAAATTCAACAAACGGACCATCAAAATAAAGCGTGACCCAAACATCTTGGTTATATGCAACCTAAAGAAAGGACAGAGAGATTAAGTCATACGTCCTTATAAGGGATGTGCACGTCAAACTTGATGTTGATCCCTGCTGAAAAATCCAGCTTAAACCAGCCTAGGCTGGTTGGCTGGTTTTAGAGGGGTTTTGGCCATTTCCAGGCTGGCTTCCAACCATTTGACCAAAATGACCAGCTTAATCCAGCTAAAACCAACTTGACCAGCCTAGTTTAAGATGAATATAGCTGGTCTTGGCTGGGCTCCCAGCCTGGCTAGGCTGGTCAAGCTGGTTTTACCTGGTCATTTTCCATCCTGACCAGCTAAGACCAGGCTGGAAATGGCTGGAAACCAGCCTGGAAATGGCCAAAACCCCTCTAAAACCAGGCTGGTCAACCAGCTAAAACCAACCAACCAGCCTAGGCTGGTTTAAGCTGTTTTTTTCAGTAGGGATACGATACACATTTCGATGCATAGTCAACTATACAGTAAATTAAAGACTCCCCAGATAGCAAGCAGTTTTGGGTGGATTCCGGCTAAATGTGGAGCTGTCAGCTCAGTCTTGATGTGAAAGTAATGGGACAGAGTTGTCTCAACTCTACAAAACCCTTTTGGCTGACTGACACATTTTTCTCTGGCTGAGTTCATACTGTCACAGATGGGCAACAGTCAGAATGAAGGAGTGTTGATGACATAAAAACCACTTTGGCAGTTGAATCGTGATTGGTGTCAGGTGTTAGCACACTCCCTACTTCACTGCAAAGTAGGATTCACTCATTGAAAAGCTGTTCTACTTAGGTTCAAGTGAAAGATTTGGCTTTTGTTTACTAATGTTTGATGATTAGGCACAGTTATCCAGTTGCTTGAGGGTTAAGCAGGCATAAATTGTTTTTGTTTGTATATCATTGATGTTTATGTCTGCTCAAAATTCTGAAATTTTTATTTGTGGACTGCAGTCTTCAAGCCATTCCACAGATTTTCAATGGGGTTTAAGTCTGGACTTTGACTTGGCCATGCCAGAACATTCACCTTCTTCTCCTTTAACCACTGTGTGGTCAGTTTTGCTGTGTGCTTCGGGTCGTTGTCATGTTGGAAGGTTAACCTTCTTCCCATTGATAATTTTTTTGGCAGAGGGCAGCAAATTTTCCTCAAGAATTTGTCAGTATTTTGCCTCGTCTATTTTTCCTTCTATCCTGACAAGTGCTCTAGTTCCTGCTGCTGAGAAACAGCACCATAACAAGATATTTCCACCTCCATGTTTTATAGTAGGAATGGTGTTATTTGGATGGTGAGCTGCATTGGATTTCCCCCAGACATATCGTTTGGCGTTGAGGCCAAATAATTCAAATTTAGTCTCATCTGACCATAACGCTTTTTTCCTCATGGCCTCGGAATCTTCTCGAAATCTTTTGGCAAAGTTCAGTCGTGACTTTATGTTGCTTTTCTATAGAAGAGGCTTTTTTATTGCAATGCTCCCATACAAGCCACATTTGTGGAGAACTTTTGATATTGTTGTCACATGCACACACTGACCACCCTTTGAAATAAATTCCTGCAACTGCTTCAGCGTTGTCGTAGGCCTCTTGGTTGCCTCTCTGACCAGTTTCCTCCTGGCTCTTTTATCCAGTTTGGAGCGACGTCCTGATCCAGGGAGGGTCTGTGTTGTACCAAATACCTTCCACTTTTTAATAATGGACTTCACTGTGCTTCTAGCATTGATAAAGCATTTGAAATGTGTTTGTATCCATCCCCTGACTTGTGCCTGGCCACAACTTTATCCTGGAGATCTTTTGACAAAGCCTCGCCACCCATAGTTGATGGTTTGCTTCAGTTGCACTACCTAGGGTTGAAATGCTACAATAAAGCTTTTTTTCATGCTGAGCTGATCAAATTGACCACCAATGAAAGTGAAATGGTGTTGTGTGTCTTTAAGAAGGTGATTAGCTACACCTGATTGAGTTTACAAGTCATTTTTAGGAGGGGGGTGAACTTTTTCACAACTGAGTGATTCTGTTTTATGCTTGCTAATTGTTTTCTCACATGTTGGTGTTATATCTTTTACATGGATGTTATACATTGTACTGAATAATTACACCTAGATAAAACAAAACTGTGTCTGTCTTCATTTCAGGCTACAATGAAACAAAATGTAATTATTTTGAAAGGGGCTGATTCTTTTCTATACCCACTGTACTTATTGTGTAAATAGATGTTTTTACATTGTACTTATGATTGATTAAATACTTATGCATGTATTTACATTTGTAATTAATGTCTAAATTTACATTTATAATTACACTGTTGACTATCCCTTACACTTTTACCTACTCTTAGGCCTACCCGTACAACCAAAGCTTTCACTGACCTTACCCGAATTCCACCTTAATATCAGCAGTTTTGTAATACATTATTATGAACACATTAAGTACATTGTTTATATTTTAAAGTTAGTACATGGTAGTCAAGGTCACTTATTTGATATTATTGTTTGAGTCAAATAATTTTCTGTAACTTACTATTTGGCTATGTAATCATGTTGTAACACAGTTATTGAAAATTGCTAAAAAATGTTAATAATAGTAAAAAAAAATCAACACAGACTCATTCTGAATACATAACTCTATATACATTTCTTGAGAGTGCCAAATATGTCTCTGGAGGTACGTTTGTATGCAATTGTTTTCACGAATGCCCCGCCTCCTTCAAAATGCTTCTCATTTGGTTCTTACTTGATGCACTTGAGCTCAACCACTCTCACTGGCAGAGCGGTGATCAAACACAACGCTGTTGGCTGTTTTTTTTTAAAGGGGAGGAGCTACTTTATGTCCCACGTTCTCTTCGTGTTTCAGTTGAGATTACATCAAACATTAAATAAAAATGTGTATTTTAATAGCAATTCACGGGACCTTTAAAGATGAAATGCAGCCATACGTAGCTCTGGCTAAACAAATCACAATCTCCAGAGAGTACAAGGGGTACATGTTCACAAATCGCAATCTCCAGAGAGTACAAGGGGTACATGTTCAGAATGAGCCTGTGTTGGTAAAAATAGGTGTAAAATGCTACAGAAGGCATATTTAATATCAACAACAAATATTTTAGCAAAATGCTTATTTACTCTGTCTGTTTAGTCTGTATTAGCAGAGCCGTGCTCGTCGACTCACCTAATACATTAAACAGCACAAATATTTTTGCTATTTCTCATGGTGACTCGATTGATTGATGATGACCAGCTTCTTTTCAGGTCTTCGTAGTGTTGTGATGTGTCATGTTCATGCAGCAGTTGTGATGACAGATTTTGTTTAGGAACTGTTGACATAACAGATGGAAAATGCGAAGCAAACTGCACTAATTTCAATGTGCAGTTAATGCTCCCATGGCATCTGATGCTGCTAAGCAATGCACTCTCCGATGCACCAATTTACATCTCAATTATTGGCCACAGATTAGTAGTCACTTCTAAACAATAAAAGTATTGCACATTAATTAGTTTTCATTGATGTTAGGCATGATGCATTGGGATTTAAATTCTAACTTGTTTCCGATGCACTCTTTTAAACAGATTGTTAACTTTATTTTTACCTATGCACAGACAGAATTTGGGAATCTTCCCATGCCTAACACTTATGGGTTCTGCCTAGGGGAACGGTCACCTGAGTCCAGGTGGGCAAGTACAGCATAACCAACAAGGCCTTCTCCCTGACCTTGAGTGTGCAATTGGGCTCACTTGTAACTTCATAATTAAACCTTACTCACTGTAAAGGAAGCACATTCCACCCACCAAATCCATTGGGCTATTTTCGTACTACTCAGAGGTGACTGGTCTCCTAAACCAAACCACTAATGCCATATGTCATCATGTTGTAATAGATGACTGAATGGGTCTAAGCTTTTTGCAGATTTTCAGATTCTTCTGAATGTCCAGCAGTACCTGTCACATGAGTCAGCCAGACAAATCATCAGGCATTTCATGGGTGGACTGAAGCACACGTCATCAATGGGTAAATCTCCTACAACCACCTGCATGCATGACAAAATACAGCAAACAGCACATATACATATACATATACATATACATATATACATTTTTATATATATATATATATATATATATATATATATATATATATATATATATATATATATATATATATATATATATATATATATATATACAGTTGAAGTCAGAATTATTAGCCCCCCTGTTTATTTTTTTTTTTATCCAATTGCTGTTTGACAGAGAGGTTCTAAACATAATAGATGCAATACCATATTTCTAACAACTGATTTATTTTATCTTTGCCATGATGACAGCACATAATATTTGACTAGATATTTTTCAAGACACTTCTATACAGCTTAAAGTGACATTTAAAGGCTTAACTAAGTTAATTAGGTTAAGTAGGCAGGATAGGGTAATTAGGCAAGTTAAAATGGTGTTTAAAAAATTAATAACTGCTTTTATTCTAGCCAAAATAAAACAAATAAGACTTTCTCCAGAAGAAACAATATTATCAGACATACTGTGAAAGTTTTCTTGCTCTGTTAAACATCATTTGGGAAATATTTAAAAAATATACACACATGCCATTTTTACCTTCAGAAGATCCTTGATTTTTTGTTGATCCTTCAAGAAAAACAAGCAAAGCAAGTTAAGACAAAACCAGCTACTGCAATCCTGTACAGTATCGGTTTTGTTGTCATACCTGCAGCTGTGGTTTATTTAAAGGGAGGTCCATTATTATTGAGTCTTCATGTTGACGCACATAAAGCTCTCCACTCCTAGTCTCAAATACCACAACAGGGTTGGCATTTTCTGTGATGATATTGTGAGTTTATAAAAGTGACAGTCCATTATCATCGTTAAAACTTTAATCCACAGCAATCTTGCGATTTCTTACTTTTAAGGTAAAAGAGCACTGCTGCAGAGGCCAGTGTTGCATGTCCACATAGGGCAACCTCATTTTTTGGGCTAAACCAACGTAATCCAAATCTTGAACCTTTTAAAATAGATCAAAACAAAAAGCAGACTTATGTTACCGTGTTTAAATTGTTTGATTAGTTCAGCTAGCAACAGCAAATTACCTGAGGAAAAGTCCACAGAGTTGTGTTTTGTGATGAAAGCCGTCTCTGATAAATTCATCTCTGCAGCAATGCTCTGTTTAATATCATCTTGCAGATCCTAAATGTATAACAGTGAAACTTTTAAAAAATCATTATAGGATGTCCTAAGAGATTGTATTTTAAAATATTTAAGCAATACAAAACTAGTCAACAAAAAACTGTACTTACATTCTCTAAAAGACAAACTGCAGCAGGATTACCTTTAAAAGGTAAACTAGTAAAAGCATCAACAGTAAAGAGTGGAATCTGCATTACAGCTTTTCAGCTCTCTAGTCTTTTTTTCTAGTAACCTTTAGGTATGTTTTAGAGCAGTATTTGAAAATTTGTTAGACTTAATAGGCATATACCAAATTAACAATTAAGCTGTGCAAGTTAATCCACTAAAAAAGTCAACTCAATCAAAGTCTGACCATTTGCTTGCGTTCTGACTGGCGATCATTCTCTGTTGACGTCAGTTTGACAGCTTCAGTCCCCAAGCGGCAACCTCCCAGACTGACGACTTCATGAAGCTATAGTGACTGAAATTCCAATCCAATCTACTGTACTGCTTGAGACTGGTTCCAAAAAAAAAAAAACAAACAAAAAAATCCTCCCCATGTTAAAATGCCCAACTTTACAGCTGAAAAAAAACTTGTTCCAGCCAGGTATAAAATAAATTTGGTGTATATACCTAAAATACCCTTCATGACAAATCTGACTGGGATTAATTTTTTTATAACTCATCGGTTTATTTTTATTAAGCCTTAAAATACTGCATAATTAAGGGCGTGGCAACTTTGAGAAACAGGTAACCTTATGCCTACCTGCTGCTTGTTTCAGCTGCTGAACCTGTTTTATGGTGTTATAGGTTATATGTGCTTTTGTTATGTGGTTTTCACAGTCTAGCTTTTGGGATTATTTCTTACATTCATTTTCTTTTCGGCTTAATCCCTTTAATAATCAGGGGTTGCCACGGCGAAATGAATCGCCAACATGTCCAGCATATGTTTTACGCTGCACCCGGAGGAAACTCACGTGAACACAGGGAGAACATGCAAACTCCACACAGAAATGCCAACTGACCCAGCTGAGGCTCGAACAAGTGACGTTCTTGCTGTGAGGTGATCGTGCTACCCACTGCACCACCATGACTCCACCTTATTTCTTACAATTACCAAATCATTTGGCATGCACTGTGATCACTGATCATCTGGCTTCTATTTTTTTAAGTGATATTATAAATAATGGCCTATATATTATAATATAAATTTGGGCCTATATATTATTCATCACTAATGATATAAGAACTTTAATGCACTCCAGAATCCAACACATTGATTAGCTGTAGACTATCAAAAACGTTGTCACATGTCAAATAACATTTTACAACTATGATGTGCAATTATATAGACTAAAGTCCAGTTAAGTTGTATGCATTTCACAAACAAGTGTCCCTATCTTGGTCATCAACATACAGTGCATCCGGAAAGTATTCATAACGCTTCACTTTTTCCACATTTTTTTTGTTTCATCCTTATTCCAAAATGGATTAAATTCATTTATTTCCTCAAAATTCTACACACAATGTCCCAGAATGAAAATGTGAAAAAACATTTTTTGAAATTTTTAAAGTTTTAAAATTGTTTATTTAAAAAAAAAAAAAAATCGCATGTACATAAGTATTCACAACCTTTGTCGCAAAGCTCTAAATTGAGCTCAGGTACATTCTGCCTCCACTGATCATTCTTGAGATGTTTCAGCAGCTTGGAGTTGGAGTATACCTGTGGTAAATTCAGTTGATTTCATGATTTGATTAGACATACACATGTCTATATATGGTCCCAGGGTTGACAGTGCATGTCAAAGCACAAATCAAGCATGAAGACAAAGGAATTGTCTGTAGACATCAGAGACAGAACTGTCTCGAGGCACAAGGCTGGCAAGGTCACAGAAAAATTTCTGCTACTCTGAAAGTTCCAATGAGCATAGTGGCCTCCATCATTCGTAAGTGGAAGATTTTTAGAACCACCAGGACTCTTCCTAGAGCTGGCCAGCCATCTAAGCTGATCGGGGAGAAGGGCCTTATTCAGGGAGGTGATCAATAACCCGATGGTCACACTGTCAGAGCTCCAGCGTTCTTCTGTGGAGAGAGAAAAACCTTACAGAAGGACAACCATCTGTGCAGCAATCCACCAATCAGGCCTGTATGGTATGGCCAGATGAAAGTCACTCCCCACCTGGAATTTGCCAAAAGGCATTTGAAGGACTCTCAGACCATAAGAAACAAAATTCTCTGGTTTGCTGAGACTAAAATTGAACTCTTTGGAGTGAATGCCAGGCGTTACGTTTGGAGAAAATCAGGCACAGCTCATCACCAGGCTAATGCCATTCCAACAGTGAGGCATGGTGGTGGCAGCATCATGCTGTGGGGATGTTTTTCAGCAGCAGAAACTGGAAGACTAGTCAGGATAGAGGGAAAGATGAATGTAGCAATGTACAGAGACATCCTGAATGAAAACCTGCTCCTGACCTCAGACTGGGGCGACAGTTCATCTTCCAGCAGGACAATGACCTAAAGCACACCACCAAAATATCAATGGAGTGGCTTCACAACAACTCGGTGAATGTCCTTGAGTTGCCCAGCCAGAGCCCAGACCTAAATCCTATTGAACATCTCCGGAAAGATCTAAAAATGGCTGTACATCGTCGCTTCTCATCCAAACTGATAGAGCTTGAGAGGTACTGCAAAGAGGAATGGGCAAAAATTCCCAAAGACAGGTGTGCCAAGCTTGTGGCATCATATTCAAAAAGACTCGAGGCTGTAATTGCTGCCAAAGGTGCGTCAACAAAGTATTGAGCAAAGGCTGTGAATACTTATGTACTTGTGACTTTTCAGGTTTTTTAGTTTTAATAAATTTGCAACAATTTCAAAAAATCTTTTTTCACATTGTCATTATGGGGTATTGTGTGTAGAATTGTGAGGAAATAAATTAATTTAAAAATAAATTTAATTATGTACATGCATAATTTCTCCCCGCATCTCTATTACATTTGAAATAATAGAAACATTCGGTACAAACACAAATCCCTTTATTAAAAGAATTGGTTTGACAATATTAAATTGGTGAGTCAGTCATACGACAATGAAATACTCTTTTCTTAAAATTAATTCTTCCATTATTACAAAATGTCAATTACCCAAACAAGAGGTTTCAACATGGTTATTGGTTCAAATCCTTCAGGTCCCAATATTTAGAGGTATTGATAAAGACCAGATACAGTGTCTTTTGATATTACTAAATCTTATGTTGGTAAAATTTGTTTTACAAGGAATACCAAGATTCACATTAAAGCTATTCATATTCTTCTCCAAAATGAAATCATTACTGTACCTTACATCCAGTCTTATTGGATCTCTTTAAAGAGATAAATTAAGGGTAAATTGATTTGCTGGAGAAAAGTGTGGCTGTTATCAGATAAATATCCTATAAGCTTTCCACTGATATTTGTCCAGCAAAACATTATTTGCATAAATTGGGTTTGATGTAAATTGTACTTTTTGCAATTCAATTCAATTATTTTGCCATTACACAAACTCAGTCTTAATATAGTGTGAGGCTCAAAAATGTATCAATGATAATATTTGTACACACAATTATTTGTTATATTTAACCCCTTCTCCTCCAGTGAAAGTTAATGGCCAATGTGTTACCCAACACCAATGTATTCACAAGCTGAAAGAATGTGTGCATAAAAAGAATAATACTAGTGCTGGGCAAAAATCACGATTATTTGCATCCAAAATAAAAGTTTTTAATTTGATATATGTGTGTGTACTGTGTATATTTATTATCAATATTTAAATGCACACATGCATGCATATATTTGAGAAAATGTTCATTTATATTTAGATTATATATTGATTAGATTGTTTATAAACTTAATTATCTATGCAACAACATTTTTTGTGTAGTTTTTTATGCATGTGTATATATACATATATATATATATATATATATATATATATATATATATATATATATATATATATATATACATATATATATATATATATACATACATATATATACATACATATATATACGTATATATAATACATAAACATATATTATGTCAAAACAAACGTTTATTTTGGATGCGATTAATCGAGTTTAATCTGTGCCCAGCACTGTATAAAACATTAATATAGTCTAAAAGGTAATAGATTTATTGTGTTTTGCACTCAAGTGGCAATAAGTTAATAAAACATTGGATTGCAGATTTTGGATTAGACTTTGGACTTGTCTTTCATTCTTATTAATCTATTAAAGATTCAAATACTAGACTTGCTATATTTTAAGAGTTCCCTGAAGAATGATTTGTGCCCGACCAATGATGTTTACTCGACCATCATCTCTCACTTCCAGCTCTAGTTCCCCTCCACGACTGGAGCACTGGTAAGCTGGATAAAGCAGAAGAATTGTGTACCTTTTATTCATTATTTGAGAAGTTTTTAAGTAGATTACTGTAAAAAATAATCTGTTAATTTACAGTTTCCACATTCTGTGATTTATAAGCGTTTCATTTATTTATGGTTGTGAATTGCATTATGGGGCCTTATTCTCTACTCTGTTGACTTTTGATGTTAAAAATTGAACTCTGCATTTGTCAAAGTGACTTTTATTTTAGTAGTTTGAAATAATATAATTTATAAGAAATAATATATAGCGAAATAAGTCTTTAAAACAGAAAATGTACTGGCAGTTTATTACAAGCTTTTGTACCATAATATACAACACCAACCTACACAATAGATCACTTTTACCAATTAAAAATGTTTTGAAGATTAAAAGTTGTTTTAAGAAAGATCCAGGTCCGTAATGCAATTCAAAAGCATAAATAAACAGGGGAAAATAAAAACATGAATCACAAATTGCAGAAAACCTTAACAAAATGAATTGTACGGATCTGTGGTTTCTTTAGATGTGGATTTTGATAAAGGGGAAAAGGTTTTTACCCAACATTTTCTTTTTATTCAGCTTTTCAGACCAGTAGGCAGCAAGAAGTGTATGCGCAGACCCTGTTAGAAATAACTGTTAGTCATTTAAAGCATGAACAAATTCATATGGTATTTATCAAGCTATCATTTTGCAATTCAGCTGTAACCAATTTAAATTCATCACTTTACATTAATTCACATGTGGAAAATTGTGCATAATTTTTTCTCATGTTAGTAGGTTTCTAAATTGTGATCATTTCAACTCACCACAAACTGGATCTTCAAAGATTCCAAACCATGGAGCAAATAAACGGGAGTAGAAGTCATATGCAGGCTGTGCATTTGAAGTTCCTTTTATTGTAACAAGGACACCTTTTGTTTTTCCAGTGGAATCGCTTTTAAGTAAAGCTTCTGCTACAGGACTCAAAGATATAAGTTCAGACCTGCCAATAACAACACACAGCAACCTTGCAGAATTTGCTTAGATAAGAAACATTTTTAGAGATTTATTACCAATATAAAACAGGTCTATAACTGCATCACTAATTGAATGCTGTTATAAAAATATTTGAAATACTTAACATACAAATTGTAATAGTTTTTGAGCTGCTTGTCTTTTGCTCATCTATTCACATTAATTATCTCAGCAATATCCACAAATACCTGTCACATGTGTCAGCCAGACGAACCATCAGTATCCTCATGGCTGGACTGTAGCACACGTCCTCAATGGGTAAATCTCCTACAGCAGCCTGACAATGCAAAATACTGCAAACAACATCAACAAAAAATAACTCAACTACTGTCACACTTAAACTTGGCAGGTACCTTCAAAATATCCATGTTTTCATGTGGGTCCTGCAAGTAAATCAATATGTTCAGACCAAAGCTGACTACTTAATTTTGAGAAACCGTATTAGTTTTGTGTCTACAAGATGTGTTTTTGTCATACCTGTGGCTGTGGTTTGTTTAAAGGGAAGTCCATTATTATTGAGTCTTCATGCTGACGCACATAAAGCTCCCCACTCATAGTCTCAAACACCACAACAGGGTTGACGTTTTCTGTGATGATATTGCGAGTTTAGTATGGTCACAGTCTGTTACCACTGTTAAAAGATTAATGGAAAACCAGTGCTTCTTAGGGGTGTAACGGATCCTGATTGAACAAATCACACCACAACATCCAGGATGCATTAATTGCAAAGTTGAATCCTACTCTGCTTCATCATGAATGCTGCAAATGATATTAAAGGTGCCATAGAGCAGTGTTTTCCAACCCTGTTCCTGGAGGCACACCAACAGTACATATTTTGGATGTCTCCCTTTTCTGACCCATTAACTTCAGGTGTTGGAGTCTCTTCTGATGTTCTGATAAGTTGATTCAGGTGTGTTTGATTAGGGAGAGGTTGAAAATGTGTACTGTTGGTGTGCCTTCAGGAACAGGGTTGGGAAACACTGCCATAGAGCAATGGTTCAAGATGTTAAATAGTTCTCTGATATCTACATATTGGCTTAAAATTCAAAAACTCTCCTGAAACAGTTTTATATGCCCATTTATAGCCACAGAAATTACTCCTAGAGTGAAAAGCTACTGGCTATGACCATATTTGGAATGGTCATGAATATTAATGTGCTCTGCACTGACAATCTGCATCTTATGTTAGTCTGCTCTCTCTCAGGATTTGCCCACACAAACATTTTCGAACAAGACATTGACTTTCTATGCAACTCACTTGCATGAATGCTTAATTCAACTTATCCTTTATATACTCCTCCTAAAATAGTTAAATCTATAAATTCAATATTATTTAAATTTATTTGGAAAACTAAAACATTATTTACATAAGAATCATATGGTCAATGAGTATGAGTATGGAGGTTTGAAAGCTATCCATTTTGAATCTCTTCTTAGCACTTTTTGAGTTAAAATGGTTAAAAGAGTGTTTAGCTAAGCCTTATTCAATATGGTATCATATCTCAAACAATTTGTTCAAAAAAAATCAGTGGCCTTGAATTTGTATGTGATTATGATTGTTCAAAACTTCCATTGAAGCTGTCTAATTTTCATAAGCAAGCACTACTTTTTTGGAAAATTATATTTACCCATAATTCCCCCCCCCCCCCATAAATCCACTTTTTAGAATAATAGGGCTGTTATTATTAACAGAAAAATCATGGTTTAAAAGTGACTGGTACAATAAAGGCATTATATTTATTAATGATTTGTTAGATGAAAATGGACTGCTACTGAATTTTTGAATTTTTAAATAAATATAGAGTTAGAATCACAGATAAAGGTTATACTAAAATTTGTGAAGCTATACCTATTGCTTTGTTTGGGTTAATTCAAAGTAATTATTTAGATCCCCCATGTACACTAGTAACTTCTCTTCTGTCTTTAAAAATATCAAATGTTGATATTTTCGATAGTAAATGTAACAACAAGCTTTTTTACAAAGACTTTAAATGCATTATTATGGGTGATTATAAGTGTTATCATCTAGGAGTTGTTGAACCCTTAGTAGAGGACAAAGCTTTTACCTTTTATCTTAAATATCCTGTAGCACCTAAGGTTAAGGAAACTCATTACAGAATTTTATTTAGGATATATCCTGTGAATGAGTTTATTCAAAAAAGATTTAACTTTGATGTTAACAAGTGTAGCTTCAGCTCAAATCTTCCAGAAACACTTGATCACTTATTTGTTTCTTGTGAATTTACTTTTAAATTCTGGTTTGACATCCATACTTGGCTTTCATTAAAGATGATATCAGCCCACCACCCCCCCCCCCCTCCCCCATATTGTTCTAGAAGATATTTTATTTTACAAAGGTGATTTACATTTTCTTTCTCCGTTGTTGTGAACTTTATTTTACTATTGGTTAAATATCATATTTATTGTTGTAAGTGTAAAAAGTGCAGACCCTCTTTTAGATGTTTTCTTTCTGAGGTTGGGAAAGTGGCTCAGAGCTTCAAATACTTCAGAAAACAAAGTAAATTAACTGAAGCTCTCTTTTCTTCATTTCCAGAATATTTATTGTTATAATGTTTTTTTCCTTTGATGTAGGTCTTTTGTACTGCTCCTTGTTGCAGTTGTAACAATTTTAATCTATTTACTTTATTTTAATGGTAAACATGCCTGGTGATGTTGATTGTTCCCTGAACTTTTTGCAACAATAAAAAAATGAATGCCTCATTCTGCATTTGGTGTGAATACAGCATAAAAGGTTTTTATTGCCACCTGCTGGTTCAGCATGCCCTTGACACTGCATCACAGTGTGTTTTTGTGTTTAAAAAAAAAAAAACTAATGTGGGAAAACCTCCATTTATAAAAATACTCATGTATGTATTATGTGGTACTATGCAAAACCACATGGGCAGAGCTGAGCTCCAGCAAAGGGGAGGTAGAGCTCCAGCTCCTCCTTGCTGCACTTCTTCTACAAGTGAGGTCACTGGGTTTGGATTAGGGGCGGGGTAGGTGTACGCATTAAAACAGCTTATATGAGGAGGAGCTGGAGCTCAAGCTCCCCCTCGTTGAAGGTGAGCTCAGTGGCTCTGCAGCGAGCACCCTCTCGTTTGTGCGGACATGGCCTCTCCCTCTCCCTCTCTCTCTGTCAAATTCAAATTCAAAGTTGCTTTATTGACATGACAAATGTTACAAATGTATTGCCAAAGCATTTATAGTTCACATAAAAAGTAACATACATATAATTAAAAAACAGTACACACAATAGATGGTAGTAGTAGTGAAAAAATATGTATATTATAATTAATAAAAATAAAATATAAATAATCTCTCTCTCTTACACACACACACACACACACACACACACACACACACACACGCACACACACGCACACGCACGCACACGCACACACACACACACACACACACACACACACAGTGTGATGGACTCTGAAATACACATGTGCAAAACAATCATACTCATGTTGTAAAAAAAATGGCAAATGTTTCATCTGAAGTGGAACAGAGATTCACCTGATGTATGTGTTGTGGATATCATATTAGCTACAGTAACCGAGAGAGCTTAACGCGCTGCAACTTAATAAAGCACATGCATTTACAAAAAAACACCAGCAAATAAAGAAACGAGCTTCATCAATTTGACAGCACACGTGGTGCAAATTGGCAACAACACAAACAACTGAAGTCACAACACTTGTAAATATCCACGTAACACAACGGAAAGGGGACCCAAAAACTTTTTTCGGGGACCCAAAAACATGATGAACCCTGCTGAGATATGGATATGTTATTATGTCGTGTAATCAGTATATTAAAATAAACAAAAACAACTCACCTTTTAAAGACCACCAACAACTTTACTGAGCAACAGTCATGGCATAATAACACATCCATATCTCAGGATCCGTCATGGGTTTGAGTCCCCTAGAAACATTTCCATTGTGTTACGTGGATATTTGCAAGTGTTGTGACCAAGATCGTTTCTTTATTTGCTGTTGTTTTTTGTAATTGCAAGTGCTTTCTTAAATTGCAGTGCATTAAGCTTTTTTGGCCACCGGAATACGTTAACTTTGGATTCTAGCGGATAAAAGCCCTTAAATAATTATTTAGCAAGAAGTGAACATTCATGCAAGGCTTGAAAAGAACAAATATATACAAAATTATGATAAAATTCCAATCATGAGAGAATCCGCAAAAACCCAATTGTTAAAAACACCAGTGGCGTTCTTGCACCACTAGTGCTCAGGTCTTATTAAGGACACATTCATCAAAACTGTTCATTGTGCTTATCTGCTTTCTGCTGTTAGTAAAGTTATGATTGCAAGATCTCAATTGGAAATGCTTATTTTTTTTACAGGTTCCTCTTAAATATTCATAATTATGCAACAGGAAGCTTGCGTTCCAGGCTGTTGAGGTGATCAGGACTGTTTGCTAGTAGCTGTTGCATTTTACGAATCACCAAGGACCACAGTTTCAGAAAGATCTTCTGTAATCCTTCACTGATGATGAAATGTCAGCTACATTTTAGATGACTTGAGGGTAAGTATTAACAGTGAATGTTAAATATTGGGTGAATTATTCCCTTCAGTGTCATTTTATATTTTGTTATACATGAATATTAGACAAACATATAAGACAAGTTTGTTCATGTTGTATTTTTAGTCAGTTTTATTTGTCCTACACCAAATATTTTGGATATACCAAATCAGTTTACTAGTATTATGAAAAGCAATATTGCAAAATACACCCTGCAGTCTATATAAAGGAGCCAGTTGTCAATAGGTAAAGTCATTGTGTCATTTCAGCTGTTTGAGAAGCTCTGGCATCATAGAAACCCGAGACTGCCAAGTGTCTTTGCCAGATCAACCTAATATGTACACATTCTGTATAAGGAACACAATTTATGCCAGCTTTTGTAGCTGATTTGAAATGTGTCACTTAACTGTTATTTTGTCAAGCAGTTTTCACTATTACACCATTCATTTACACAGGACTTGGTCTTTTATGCCTGAAATAGTTGCCCTGAGGCATTGCAAATATGGCCTCCAGTGAACAGACTTGAAAGGGAATTTGTCTATTGCAAATTAGCTTATTTTTTATGTCATGACTTTAGTTTTTACCATATTATATTCCACCCCACCCCCCTATTGCACTGATCTAATGCCCCGATCTGTGACTCACAAACTGTAATATGATCTGAACTGTGACTCTTGTGATCCGTTACACCCCAAGCGTTTCTTACTTTTAAGGTAAAAGAGCACTGCTGATGAGGCCAATGTTGCATGTCCACATAGTGCAATCTCACTTTTTGGGGTAAACCAGCGTAATCCAAACCTTGAACCTTTTAAAATACATAACACCAACAACAGCAGACACATGTTAATCAGAGCTATTTGAGTTTTGCAGTTAGCAACAACACAATACCTGAGGAAAAGTCCACCGAGTTGTGTTTTGTGATGAAAGCCGTCTCTGATAAATTCATCTCTGCAGCAATGCTCTGTTTAATATCATCTTGCAGATCCTAAACGTATCATTGAGAAACACGTGTCAACAGTTTAATATGACATTGTAACTAAGACAGGCTAATACATCTAAGCGATAAGAAACTGTGGTACTTACATTCTCTAAAAGACAAACTGCTGCAGGATTACCCTTGAAAGGTACTTTTGTAAATGCATCAACAGTGAAGATTGGAATCTCCATTGGTTACAATTGTTCGTGCTGGAGTGAAAGTTGACTTCAGCAGGATATTTAGGAAGTCATAGCTGGAGTGTCTGTTTGAGGACTGAGTCTTTGACCCAAGTAATGTAACACCCCCAGTTTAAAGTTACAGGCAATGTGTTTTCCTCTTTCTAGTGTGGAGGTGCTCTTATATCACTGTATTAAAGCTCATTTAAAAACATTGAGATGAAAACTTTGATAGTAATTTATGACTTTAAAGTTTTACATAAGAATATAATGAGGAGATTCCCCCCTATATGTAAAGAGCTTTGAGTGCCCAGAAAAGTGCTATAAAAATGTAAAGAATTATTATTATTATTGTATTTAGCTTCCTTCTTAGTAGCTTCTTAAAGAAATAGTTCAATAATTAATATTTACTTACTATTTTCTCACATATTATTAGTTTCAAACCTTTATGAGTTTCTTTCTACTGTTAAAGACAAAAGAAGATATTTTGGAGATATTTTCTATACCATAAAGCCACTGAAATCCAAAACTAAAAATAAATGTTGGTTGCAGCAGAACTGCCCAAAGTAGGGCCTGCGGGCCAAAGTTGGTGCATGGCAGCCTTTGATTTGGCCAACCATCCCGTCTGAAAAGAGATGGAGAATAATGGGAAGGTGGTTGGGGCGAATGCCTTGACAGAGATTGTCATTTCAAATTTAACGTAACCTTTTGTTATTTGTTTTATTGGTGAGCTACAAAAAAAGCCACCTGAAATTAAATGATTCAATTAAATATTGTAAATGAATCAGACTTCTAAATGTAAATACTGTCGCTTGACAGATAGAAGACAATGCACAATACACCTGCAAGCCAATCAAGTTAAAGGCAGGAGAAGCTTGACTAGTGTATTCAGCATTGAACTCCATTGTGTTATAAATGGGATTGTTTATGTTTTTACTGTAATAAGTTCAGTATAAAACCTTTAAAATGTTACTGAATTAATTAACATCATTTAAAGTAATGTATTCTAGTTGTTGTTAAATGTTACCAAATATATTAGGAAATTACCCATGGCAAATTTATATGGTTTGGTATGTATTCGGCCCACAGCCCTCAATCAAGTTGGCTTTTTGGCCCTTTATAGACCATTTTGAGGAATGTAAACAATAACAGCGATCCTAATGTATTTCCTGTTTTACATTTTTAATTTCTATAGCTTCTAAAATCCAAAAAGGTCCACATTCTGATAAATAATGTTATGAGAGCTGTTTTAACATGAATATATGATTGAATTGCCTCTTGTTACAGTTATGAAATAGTTTGATAAGAAGCAGGAAATGTTCATGAGCCAATGACATGACCACATTGAAATGGTCAGGAAAAAGTTTGGGCACCACTGGTTTACAGTATTCTTCAAAGTAGGCCTGTCTTTTATGAACAACAGAAGAAAGAAACTTAAACAGGTTTGGAGCAAGTGGACGGGTTAATTGATGACAAAATAAAAAGATTAGGGTTGGACTATTAGGTGTAGCTGCACTTATAGTAAAATGTATGTCAGAAAAATAATATTTATTTGGTGCAATGTAATTTAAGCCTTCCCTGTACCTACCCTTAAACCTAACCTGAGGTTAAATGAGGGCACAGGTTAGGAAAAGGAGTTGAGGTAACTGGGTGCTTTTAAATGTTAGCATAGTAAAAGACTACTAAAGTAAAAGGTGTCTGGAAAAAGTTACAAACGGTAACTAATATGTGTTTAATCCATTTTTGAACCATCACTGTTGATAGACATTGGAAATTGATATTTTAGGAAATAGAAAAAAATAGGCCTATATAGTTCTAATTAGCTTCACTGGCTTTCACAGTCTTCCCACAGCTGTGTTTGTTTGCAGAGATCTTCTTATGTCTCTTGCGGTTGTACACGTGGCCCACAGTCTGAAGCGTTTATATCTATGCGCCACATTGCGGTATTACACAGGATTAAGTGTTCACATTTGACTACGTTTGATGATTAGCTATCCGTGAAACGTGCTACATGCGCTTGGGTTCTCTGCTCACGCGACAGGCAGGTCTGAGCGTCTGCAGCGAAGTCGAGCTCATCTAACAGACCGTGTTCTCGCGAGACTGCGACTATCTGGACTGCTGGACTATCGTTCGGGGTTACCTGAGAGGACAGGCGCTTGACGGTGAGGAGCAATGCGAAATTCGCGCATATAATACTCCATATTTAACTTTTTGTGCATGTGTTGATCGTTTTCGTTCATAAATAAATATATTGTGTGTAGCGTGGCTCGCGGAAGTGTCGAGTTTCGTCCCAGAAACTGTCAACTTGTCGTTCGTTGATTCCTCTGAGGTGAAAATCTCGCTAATGTTAAAGTCGTTTTGCATAAAGTTCACATTCATGTTTCCGGTTTTCAATTTGACAGGTCAAATGATTGCTTTTAAAATGTGGTATATAATGTACCATATGTGCATGGTGTTAAGTTTAAAAGCCTCTTGATTTTTGACATACCTGGAAGTGGTTGTCTAGCTAGCTAACTAATTTAAGTGATAGCTCTGTGACAGCTGGTTTATGCCAGCCAGAATCGTTACTTCAAACTGACTTGCATCAAAACATGTTGCGCTTGTGTGAAATGTCAGTTTTGTGTTTTTTTTTTCTCTTGACCGAAGCCTCTGACTCTTGACAACACGGATGTGTCTCAATACATAGCAAGCTTCCTACCTAGACATAATTTTCAATGCGATACGTGTGTTGGAACACTCCCGAGATGCCTAAAAAGTGATGTTTACGTAGGCAGGATACTGGGTATAATAAAGTGCCAAGTTGTCAACAAAAAATTCTAATACCAACGGTTTCTGATCGAGTAAAGTGTTAATAGCTACTAGTTACCACAAGGCGGTCTAAGTAGGCACCGGGTTTGGTACACTGCCAAGCTGTCAAAATGTATAACTTGTTATTAAACTGTAGTGACTAGTTATTACAATGTCATATAGGAAGGCAACTTGATGGGAGTTGATACAGCTGAAACTAACAGTTTTTTTTTATTTAATTTTGATTGAGTAAAGATGATTGACTAGTGTAACACAATGCTGTCTAGGTGCTAATGTGTCAAGACACAAATGGCTAAAATTAGAGCTGCACAATAATATATCGTTTTAGCATCAATATATCGCAATGTGTGTGTCCGCAATAGTCATATCGCAGTATATGGAATGTTGAGTTGGGTTATAGTTGATTAGCACAACAGTTGGGAATATATATGAGATTTATGGAGTCATAGCAAAGTATTACCACAACAGAGTAAGACTTTGCATGGGTTTTAAAGGCATTTTAAGAGAGTTTAAAGCGTTTGGGCACAAAAAAGTACATTTGTACAATACGATGAAGACTACAATTTCTGTAACTGAATACTGTTTGAGTCTCTGCAAAACACTGTTCGTTTGACTTTTTTCATTGCTCTATTGTGATTATTTTGCTTGTAATTTGTTTATTATTTTTATACATCATGTATACCCTTACAAAATCATCCCAATCAATCTAAATGAATGATTTCTTTCCAAAAAGAGCTATTTAAGCCATCTGGTGAAATTGTATTCATATCACAATATATATTGCAGAAAAACAAAATATCGCAATGTACGATTTTGCCAATATCATGCAGCTCTAGCTAAAATATACTATTTTGGTTTAGTTAAGAGTGTTGATTATATTATAGACATGTTCAACTAGGCAACTCTTTTTGTATTACAGTGACCCAGTGTTTCCTCTAGAATTTTTTCCAGCTGTGGTGGCAGGCCTGTTTTTACACAGATCTACCAACTACCTGTGGCGTTATTTCAATAACAAATGTCGTGAGCGCGGTATTACAAGTTGAGATCGCATTCATGTAATACACAATAAATGCGCTATATAAATACACGTTACATTAAATTACATTACATTAATATGAGCATGTGAATCTCTTTGCTTAGGCACTGATTTCCTCTGTTCGCACACAAAACTTTTTGCACACTCCCTCAAATATACGCTGCTCAAGCGCAGATCTTCTTGTGCGCTCTCAAATAAACGCTGCTGAAGTGCGATTTAGCGCGTTTATGTAGTGAGTATTATGTCTCCAACATTTGGTAGCTGTACCTACAGAGCTGTATTGCGTCCTGAAGTAAAGTGAAACGGCTATAAACTCCAGCCAGATAAAGTCATTATATGCAGAGCCATAGACTTTTATCTATAAGTATAATTATGGAAACTGTTCATCATAACTGAAAGCTACGTTGTGTTTGCTAGCATCACGCACCTGTCAGTCAGTCAGCACGTAACCTTTAAGGGTTAAACAAATAGCGCACAGCACCACTATGGTTACAGAAAAGTTTGATAATAACAAAGGTAAGATATATACGTCTGACAGCGTAAGAAGTTAGATGTTCTAATGACATTTAATGTTCGTATTTGTGTCGCTTTTGCCTGAAGTACTTGTATATTTCTGCATAAGCCCCGCCCCTTCGGAGCAAAACCTACTCGTGGCGGAAGTCCCTCCCTCTTGGAGGTAATCCAACCTACTTGCGGCGTAAGCCCCTCCCACTTGGAGGTATCTGGGCTGCAGCCATACATACTTGGAAAAGTTTGCGCTGTTATAATTTACTTACCTTTTAATACGTTTTATTGCGATTATAACCCGCTATTAAAAAAACGACTGAATGTTTTAAATGAGAAGCTGTAATGTAGCCGTGGCTATGAATTTTGGTGTGGCGCCCCGCCACGGAGGACTGACTGTAGCGGAAACCGTGCCAAGTTCTAAAACTGAAACGGCTAATACTATTTTGATTGAATTGAGAACATTGACTAGTATAACAGTATAGTCAAGACAGAAAAAAGGAACCATGTACACCAAGAACAATTACTATAAAGCTAACAATAACTTCGTTAGCAACTGCACAAAGGACCATATTATTTTGCTTATTATAAACACACTGCAGCTTTAAATGTTTGAGCTTTGTAAAGCTGGGCGGATTCTGATTGGCTGTTCGCATCTTATTGTTCATTAGCTAAAAAAATCTGAAAGGCATATCATATCTTTGTGCTGACTTGCATATTCTTTTATACTTAGTAATTTTTAGAATGATATAATTTTTATAATAGTTATTGTACTTGGTTTGAGCAGGCCATAATACAGAATAAAATATTTTATTGGAGTTAAGGGAGTTGGTTACTTTTACATGATTCTTTTTCAGACAGAGTCCTGACAAGGTAAACATGTCTCATAATGATGAAGGATATGTGGTGCGGATCCGTGGTTTACCCTGGTCATGTACACAAGAAGAAGTGGCCTCCTTTTTCTCTGGTATGCAAATGAGCATGTATGCAAATGTGTAATAAAAAAGAGAGATGCATTGTGATTGGCATTTTTCTTTACAGATTGTGATATTGTAGGGAAAGTCAACGGGGTGTGTTTTACCTTCTCTAAAGAGGGAAGGCCGAGTGGAGAAGCATTTGTGGAGCTGAAGTCATCGGAAGACTTTAAAAAGGCTTTGGCAAAAGATCGCAAATACATGGGTCACCGTTATATTGAAGGTATGATGCTTTAATTGTATTAAATGTAATCTGGAATTCAGAATTGACCATTCTTATTTTTTATGCAATATTGCAGTGTTTATTATAAATCATTCATTCTTGCACATTATTATTTTTTCTTTCATATGCCATCTTAATGTGGTCCTAGCACTGGGCAATAATCCCTTCCCTCCAGCAACATTCACAATAAATGCAGAAATTAGCAAATGACATTTCGTTTGAGTAATTGCTTCAAATTAGGGCTTTATCGATATCGCAATGTGATCGTTCGCAATAGTCATATCGCAGGATCTGCAATGTTGAGTCTGGATCATTTTGCAAGTGTTTTTTGAGGGCTGTTACAGTGTGAGGATTTTAAAAGCATTCAGACTTAAGAAATTGTACCGTTTGTAACTTTAATAATGATTAATTTTATCAAACTGTTTATACAACGAAGACTACGCAGTATAATTTTACATTTGATTATTCAATGACTCTATACATGAATTGTGTTAAGACTCCATGGAAAACAATAAAACACATTTTATTTTATTTGTATCTTTTTCTTTAGTGAATTTATCTATAATTGTAGATTGTTGATTACATTTTTTGCAGATGCACTCTCTTACAGGATCATCCCAATCTAAAATTATAAATTATTTCCAAATAGAGTGGGTTTGCTCCGGGTGCTCCGGTTTCCCCCATTTTCCAAAGACATGTGGTACAGGTGAATTGGGTAGGCTAAATTGTCCGTAGTGTATGAGTGTGAATGAGTGTGTGTGGTTGTTTTCCAGAGATGGGTTGTGGGTGGAAGGGCATCCGCAGCGTAAAAACATGCTGGATAAGTTGGCGGTTCATTCCGCTGTGGCGACCCCGGATTAATAAAGGGACTAAGCCGAAAATCAATGAATGAATGAATTTCCAAATAGAGATATTCAAGTCCTTTTTTACAGATGCACTCTCTTACAGAATCATCCCAATCTAAAATTATACATTATTTCCAAATAGAGATATTCAAGTCATCTGGTGAAATTGTATTCATACCGCAATATATATCTGATCAGATCATTGGGCTGACATGCAGTTGAACAGGCGTACCTAATGAAGTGCATGCCGCACAATAGAATTTTATTGTCTGACTTTTCCCCCTAGTGTTCAGGTCAAACCTTAGTGAGATGGACTGGGTGCTGAAACGTTCTGGTCCCACAGATTATGACAGCAGCAGTGGCTGCATGTTACGTCTAAGAGGACTGCCGTTCGGCTGCAGTAAAGAAGAAATCGTCCAGTTCTTTTCAGGTATATCTGCTGTTTCGCTAAAACACCTTTAAGGAAACTTTTTAGAGGCTGTGTTTTGTAGTTAGTGCTTTTTGCTAAAATGTGTCATGCATATACATTTATATTTCACATAGAGATCATATTTTGAAGTGTAATTCTTTATTCTTTCATCACCTGAATATTGAGCACGATTTTGGTTGTTTTTAATGTTATTAAGATGTCGCCAGCACCCCCAAGAAAGCTGTGCTTTGATTTTCTTGTTTGATTGTCTTTTAATTTGATGGATTTGTGATTTGTGGTGTGCTCTAGGGCTTTTCTATCTGACTTAGGGAATGATTTAGGGGGTCAATTGGGGGGGATGTCTTTTCTGCAAATGAGAATGTTGCGGTTCTTTAACATGTCTCCCCATGTGGGGTTATTTGTCCTTGGGTTAAAGGGTTGAAAATCGTGCCAAATGGGATAACATTGCCGATGGACTACCAGGGGAGGAGCACAGGGGAAGCCTTCGTGCAGTTTGCCTCAAAGGAGATAGCAGAAAAGGCTCTGGGGAAACACAAGGAAAGAATAGGGCACAGGTGGGGCCGGCAAGACTGGGCTGGGTGCTAATGCTATCTCTAACTGTGGGGAGGGGGGTCATGCATCTTTCTGTTCTGGAAAAAGATGGTATGATCATGTTGTAATTATTGCACTTGTTTAATTTCACATTACTGTGTGTCATGAGAGGCAATCATAATGTCGATGGGCAACACATGCTGCAGATGCAAAGGAGTTTTTTTTTCACTTTAAAGTACTTTTTTCCTTCAAAATTCTGTTTCTGGGCTGCAATTGGCCATTAGATACAGTTAAAGACTTACTCTGCAGGCAGCTTTTCAGACACAACTGACAATAACCCGTCAGTTACTGTGGTGAATTTAGTCAGTGGGCCACAAATACTGTCTTTCCTAAAATCCTCCTCATTGCTGTGAAACTTTCAATAGTCTGTATGTTCATTAACGTGTTGCATTTCAAAATCAACTCAGGTACATAGAGATATTCAAAAGCAGCCGGAATGAAATGCGAGCGTACTATGAAGTACCGAGGAGGATTATTGGACAGAGACCGAGTCCGTATGACAGACCCATGATGGGACGCGGGAGCTTCTTCGGGCCCGGGCCTGGAAGAGGAGGTGCTGGACTGGACCAGATGCGTAGCGGAAGCGGTTACAGTGGAGGTATGCTATTAAGTGTTGAGTCGTTGAGTTATTTTTGACGCCAAATTTTTGTTTTTTTATTTTTTAAGTTTTTTAACCTCATGAAGTACAAAACTTAGCTTTGGCACTTGGTCGTAAATGAATTAGAAGCAGAAATCTAATCTAATTTATTCTATGTTAAAAACAATATTGTTTATTGAACTACAATACTGTACATTCATTTAATTAATAACTCAGAAATAATGTGACTCGATAAAAGTTTTTATTGGCTCACACTAACCGTATTGAAATATCTCTTTTTTCAAGGATATGGTGGGTTCGACAACTACAATGGCTTTAACAACTACTGTTTTGGTAATGGCATGTTTGAAGAGCGTGTGCGCGGTGACAGAGTAAGAGGAGGGACGGGAACTCACGGTTACAGCAGCGATACAAACTCAGGCTTTCACAGTGGCCATTTTGTGCACATGAGAGGCCTACCGTTCAGAGCCACAGAATCAGATGTTGCTCATGTAAGAAATATTGTTCAATTAAAAATAAAGCTATTATTGCTGTTGTGTAAGTGTTTTTGGTTTGTCTTTTTCAGTTCTTTGGTCCTTTAAACCCTGTAAGGGTGCACATTGATATGGGGCCCAATGGAAAGTCTACAGGAGAGGCAGATGTTGAGTTCAGATCTCATGAAGATGCAGTGTCCGCTATGTCAAAAGACAAGAATCACATGCGTAAGTTGTCTCCAGTAATCTTATGATGATTTTTTTAAGTTGTCACATTATAAGGCTCATGAACTGCTTTGTTTAAAATTCTGTAGTTTTCTGAGTTCCACTTATAATGCTAACAAGAATTAATGATAGTATATTCAGTCTAAATAGTCTAATAATCATAGGTCTCAAACTGGATTCCTGGAGGGCCGCAGCTCTGCAGGTTTTCTCCAACCCTAATTAAACAAAGCTGATTCAACTAATCAAGGTGTTCAAAACTACTAGAGACTATTAAGCAGGTGTGAGTTGGAGCTGAGGCACTCCAGGAATTGAGTGTTAGACCATTGCTAATAAGTAATAGTCTATTTTCTAATCTTGTATTGACCCCCGTGATCAGAACACTCTGTTTAGACATGCTACTAAACTCTGAACTAAACACCCACTGGTATGATTGGCTGACAGTTTTGCATATTTAATAATTTTCAAAAGTAGAGCTGATGGCTCACCAATGTAAACTTGAACTGAAAGTCCAGCATTTAAATACTTGTAAACAAATGCTTTGTTTGTAAACTCCATGGAAAAATGAAGCGATCAAAGGATGAATTTCTTACTGAAACGAGCTGGAAGTTTATTAAAAATACAGCTTCTCTTATTTAATGGGATAAGCAGGAAGCCACTTCAAAGACTCCTGTTTTTCTGTTTAAATGTAAATCAGAAGGTGTCACAATCTATAGCATGCGCCCTGATACTATTCTCTATAATGTTATGCAAAAAGATGTTGAAAATATCAAGCTATTTCAATACTGTTGTAAACACAGCAGTTTAAAAATACCTGTAAGCCAACAGAAGTACTGTAGGTGCATAGAGTATGGAGAGACATACTAGAGTGCATCGCTTGAGTTGGATGGATGTCTTTAGGGGAAAACAACTTTTAAGGCTAGTCTAATGATATTATATTAGTTCAATGAGCTCATACGGTGCTCAGCATAATTGAGTACACCCCATTTTGAAAATGAATATTTTTCTCCATGTCTCAGTGAATATAAGCAATGTATTTAGGTGCACAGATTTAATAAACAGATATATTTATTAAAATAATATTTTAGTCACCAAACATTTAGAAATTGAAAAATAATACAATTAAATTCAAACAAAATATTGCAAAAAAAAAAAAAAGACAACCTACTAAATTATATTTTTTTCGCTTCGCTTGATTTTTCCTTTTTTAAAAATTTGTATTTAATATTTCTCTATAACATAAATTCGGGTGTACTAGTTATTTTGTTAGATAAGCTCCAGATTTGGCTTCAGTACTGACTAATCTAATGTATCTGCACAAATATATTGTATAGCTTCCTATTAAACATATAAATTTACAAGATAGATTTGTGGGGGGTGTACTTATACAGTATATATATGCCAAGTGCTGTATATGTCAAAAGATGGAGCTAATTTAGATAAGTCACTTCAGGACCCTTTTAACTGTTGCTCTGTTCTGTTCCCTGCAGAGCATCGTTACATTGAGCTTTTCCTGAATTCAACTTCGAGTGGGCCGTCTGAAATGGGTAAGCATGGAGATTATGTAACAGTAGTGTACAGATGAGAAGGTGTGAAGGCAACATTCAAACACAAGTCTTTTGTTTCGGGGGCATGAAAACACCACAGGCCGTGGAGGTGGTTTCTATAGCAGCTCTGGTGGGATGAGCTCTAGAGGAAGTGCATTAAGAGGGATGTTCTGAAGACCGTTGCAAAACGCGCACTTTTCAACCCAAAGTTGGAGCTTCCAGCTTGGAAGGTCTTTTAATACGAATATGTTTTACATGTTCCTGTGAAATACGCCCAAAATATTTTCCAAACTCGAAGATAATTACATTTAATATACATAATATGAGCTGTTGCATATATATTGACCGGCTACTGTACATTTTGCTTATTGAATTTTATATGACATATTCTGTGTCGAGTTCTATCTAAAGATACATGTATTTTAGCTCAGAAATTAGTATGAATAGCTTGATGCCCAGGTTGCGCGTGCGTGTGTTTAAAGTTGCACTTTTATTTAATTTCCCAAAGCAATAACATCATTTTGGATGTTTACATGTTTTTGCTGCTAGGTACAAATTTCTAATTGAAACCTGTGAAATTTACACATCCCTGGAATAAAACATTTTATTGATAAATATATTTCATTTTTCCCCAAAGAATGTTTATTGAATGAAGTTGTAATGCCAGAATAAAATGAGGTATCTGGCTACTGGACTGAATAAAATCATACGGCATCAGCGCATTTCTATAGTATATTTTACAATGACACTAAAGGAGTCGTGCAGCTCTAAACTACAGTTTTTCTACCATTAAAAAGACTGTGGTCAGTAAGAATTGTAATGTTTCTGAAAGTCTCACCAGTGGTGCATTTGTTTGATCAAAAACTAATTATAATAATGCCATTTATTTCTGTAATGGTAAAGCTACATGATCTTGAGGAAGCAAAATAATCCGACATGCTTCTTTTGTCCTTAATGTTGAAAACAGCCATTTTCATGAATACTATAAACATTTTTAGGGCTTTTTGAGGAACAGAAAAATTTAAAGTACAGCATTTATTTTTAATAGAAATCTTTTATAAATGTCTGTTTGAAACTAAAAAGCTTAGTGTAATATTCTAAAGCATCAGTGAATCAAACTTGCTGAATCGGACTTATCCAATTTGATAGTTCATCCTTTTTTAGCAAGCAAAAGGGCCAAAAGTATATATATTTTTTTTTAATCATGCTAAAATGTATGAAATGACACATCAGGATTCTCTAATTAAACTGCATCATAATTTCCCCACACTGAAAACTGGAGCTTTGATTCGAAAACGTTTAAATGTATTGAGGTATGTTCTGTATACATGTGTATTTTTGATTTTTTTTTTGCTAGTTTAGGCCTCTGAATAAAAATGAGCTTTTCCCCCTCCACAAATGTGAGCTCTGTTTCTGCTACATCATTTTAAAGAGATATATAAATGACGTATATATTCTATTTGATACTGCAAGATGTGCAAAGGTCTAAATGTTTAATAAACTGTTCAAGTACTGTAAATCAGGGGTGTGTGTGATATCATTTATCATAATGTAATTGTTGTTCTAACGTTGTGCAATTATTGTCACTCATCTTTAGACTCTAAAAGCATTTAAAGGATTAGTTCATTCAAAACTGATCATTCTGGTATGAATAACTCACCCTCGCTTTTGTGCACCAAAAATACTGGAAAAATGTCTATGGAGGATGAGGAGGCCTTCAGATTTCATCTAAAATATTTTAATTAATAAAGATGAATGAAGGTCTCAGAGGTTTGGACTAGGGCTGCACAATATATCGTTTGAGCATCGATATCGCAATGGGTGTATCTACAAGATCACATTCGCATGATTAAAATCTATTTATTTTGAATAATTTAATTAAAATAACTACAATGAAAAAAGAATTAATAAAATAAAGTAAATTATATTTAAAAAAAACAACAACAAAAAGTCACCTAAGCCTAAAATAAAAACCAATACATTTAATTCAATTTAAAAATGCATGTATTTTAGCTCAGAAATTAGTATGAATAGCTTGATGCCCAGGTTGCGTGTGCGTGTGTTTAAAGTTGCACTTTTATTTAATTTCCCAAAGCAATAACATCATAAAAATAAAATAAAAATAATACATTTAATTCGATTTAAAAATACTACATTTATTAAAACATAACATTGAAAATGACCTTAGAGAAGCATAAAACTTTTAAAAAATATTGCAGCATAGATTATTCATTAAAGATTAAATGATGAAGAAATTGTCAAATATTATTATTTTGAAATAATTGATGCAATGATGACAATATTATTTTGTGTTTGATTGTTCAATTTCTGTACCTGAATACTGTTAGACTAGAAAACCATAAAGTGCTGTTTCTCTTTGCTTCATTTAAAAATGCTTGTAATTTATTATCATTTATTCAAACGCACTGCATAGAAAAAGATTTGATCATCCCAATCTATCTAAATGAATGAAACATTTCCAAATAGAGCTATTCAATCTGAAAAAATAATATTCATATCTCAAAATATATCACAGAAAAGCTAATCCGCAATGTCAGTTTTTTCCAATATCGTGCAGCCCTAGTTTGGACTGATATAAGGGTGAGTAATTAATATTAGAAGATAATTTTTTTTGAGTGACTTAACACTATAATGTATGATGAAGCCTGTTTTAATGTATTTTGAATTATTAATGATAGTTATAAAAAAAACAAATAATAATTTATTTTTGCTAAACATTCGTGTTTCAACACTGCATTTTTCCAACTATTGAATGAATGCTTTTTATCAAACTACGTAAACCTTTATATTCATAAAGACACTCAACTTGCTTTGTTACTAAATGATTCAGTCTTTTTGAGCAAATCATTTGAATAAATGATTCAGTAAACCACACTTAGGCCCAATCCCAATTCTATTTTCGTACCCCTACCCCTTCCCATTGGCTCTCGAAACAGAGTGTGAAGGGGAAGGGCTTCAAAATTTACCCCTAAGAAATGGGGCAGCACTACAGCACCTGCACATGTAATCATATGTCATCGCGATCTCTTGCGTCATATGAGATTGATGATGGCGACTGCTGTAGTTATTCCATTTGTGCTATTTTTGGCATTTATTTTCAGGAAATCGCTAAAGGCATATAACGATATCATGTTATATAATGAGGCAATAAGATCGTAGCTGTACTCTACATTTACACCGGGGCCATATTCATGTATGTAAACACAAAAACAACATTAACTTTATAGCAGACACTGTAAAAAGCTCATTCTCAGCCACTAGACTTTTCTGACAGGGGATTCGAGTGTCATCGAATGACAGATGTGAAAGTATGTTGTGGGATTGCTATACAGGAGTTATTAGAGTTTATAGATATAACACAGGGGCTTTTATTTCAGCATTTTTTTTTAAAAGGCATGATGGAAACCGCAAACGCCATTATGAATGAAAAAAACATTCGCTTGTTTGTTGTAAAAATTTGTAATAATGACAAAAAAAATACTAATTTGTGCATCTTCTGACTCACATGTGCAGCCTTTGTAGCTGGTGTATTCTGGGTAATTTTCTTACCCCTTGGTTTCAAATGTGGTCCTGAAAAATCTCTGTTTCAAGGGCTATCTAGCCCTTCCTCTTAGCCCTACACCTTCAAGCTAAAGAGAATCAGGACGCCCCTACACCTTCACATGAACAAGCAAAATGAGGGGTAGGATTAAGGGGAAGGGCTAAGGGGTAGAATAGGGATTGAGCCTTACTGCACACTACTAGTGTTCATTTGGTCACAAAGATCCGTCACACAAGCAGCAGAATTATAGTCAACTTTAGTTGTGTAAGGCATATGTACAGTTTCATAAACTTCACATTTAAGTTAACAGCTGCATTATGAACAATCATCCAGACAAAAGTCAACACAAACGCTGAGTAGTGTTCCAGTTCGGTACCAAAGTAAATCTGCAATTGTGAAATAATACCATCCTGCAGACAAGAAACCTGAACATCGTATTCACAACATCGTTTCTGTGCTATTTAATGAGAATCAACCTCAATCCTTCATGAGCAGCACTGACATCTTCTCTTCGACCGTATATATATATATATACAAACATCTGGATTGATGTCAAATCTCTTGTCAGTTTGGCTTGTTATGCAGGCACACATGAATGAACTGAATCAGAAATACAGCTGCTTAAGAAACGAGTAACTGAATTGACTTGATTTCTGACTGACAAGGAATGAAACCGGTTCACCCTTCATGTATCAAAAATGCATGGGAGTGTTGTGCTAATATAAAATCTGAAATCGGTCGACTTGCAGCCCAGACGGAGGCGTTAAGAGTCATTAATCCATTTGTAAACTCGTTGCGCACTCGCTGACGAACAGCGCATTGGCCATCTGCACCGGAAGCAACAGGCTTTTTTTCCCCCATGTGAAATGTAAACTCCATTTTGGTCACTTTGGGACTTGTTCGCGTCTTGTTTTATGTGGTGTTGGAGGAGCAGCGCTGGAGGAGCATAGCGTGGCATGTGTCGCAGACTCTCACGGGTTTGGGAGAAGCGGGAAGCGGCAGCTCATTATCTGAACAGGCGTTACAGAAGATCTCGCCACAGTTCCTGCAGTGGTGCTGATCAGACAAACACACAGCTTTCAGTTAAACAGCTATTAGTTACTGCTTTGGATCAGCCTCAAATTGAAATCTCTATAAGTGATATTCATCAAAATGGGGATTTCCGTATAGTTGTTCTTCATAAAGGGTTTTCCAGCTTGTTCACGTCACTGATTATAACAATAAAAGGCCAAATTTTACTTGTACTCTTATATGGATGTGAGGGTTTGCACACAGTGACACAAATTTTGGCATCAAAACAGTGTGCATGCACTCAACATCCAATAGCTGTACATATAAGGTGTGCACAGCTCATGCTTTTGGAATCACTTTCACATGACTTTGTCCAAAATCTGTCAACAAAACTGGCAAAGAAACGAAAAGTTTCTTAAATACCTTAAATCCAAAATAAATACATTTTCTATAAAAAATATATAGTGATCTTTAAGTTTTAATGGATTAGTTCACCCAAAAATGAACACTCTTTTATTAATTACATCCACGATACATGGAAACAATCCTGAGATTCCAGAAAAGAAATTTAAAAAATGGTCAAAACATTCAATGTGACTTTAGTGGTTCAACTGTAATCATATGAAGCGCCACATAGACCATTTCAGTGTGGTCATGTCATTGACTCATGAACATTTCCTTGTTATCAAACTATTTTATAACGGTAACAAGAGGCAATTCAGTCATAACTTGATGTTAAAACAGCTATCATAACATGATCAATATGTGGCTCTTTTTGTGTTCTTGGAAGCTATAGAATTTAAAATTGTAAAACAGGAAATACACTGGGACCATTGTTTTTGTTTACATCCCTCAAAATGGTCTATCCGCTTGTCAAGTGTGACATCACACGAAGCGGCAATGCAGGTCCAAGAGCTCTATCAAACTGTAAGAGGAGACTCATGAAATAATAATAATAAATGTAATAATAAATGTTTACAATACTGTAATACTTTCGAAAATCACGATCGCAATATATATGTCCATGCCTAATATCCGATGGACAGAAAGTGGTT
>NC_079447.1:29959899-30124899 GCF_903798145.1 Danio aesculapii | reverse complement strand
AATTAATATTCAGTTTACCTCCAAATAAATGAGACACTGATACAATACTAATACTAATCCTTTTGGTCTACTTCTATTCGAAATTAGCCATCTCGAAACTTACATCTGCTTCTCTCTCTGGACTATCTGCTTTTGGAGACTTTCGGCTTTGTTTGTGAAGTCCTGCTTGAATTTGCGCACCCCGTCTTCAGCACCGGCCCGTTCCCTCTCGGCATCCTGCAATCTGGTGTAATTCAAACCAACCGGGTAAAACTACGGCTCTGAATGTAATGGAATGGGCGGGAATGTATTGAAACAAAGGGGTAACAAAATCAAAAGATGGCCATAATTCAACAGCCACAACAGAACGCGAACAAATACAGAGCCAGATGACAGAAATGCTGCGCTGTGAAAGTTGAAATGAGTTGGAAATTTCATGGTTCAGGTTACTTTTTATTGTAACATATTGTCGACAAAGAAGTAAACAGTTACAAGTAGTGGAAAACATCGAATTTATTGAAGACTGTGATAAAAGACACGTCATATTTGTGGTTTCTTTGACTATTAAATGTCACAGGTACATATTTATGCTAGAGAACCACATGAAGTATTTGCTCACTAAATAGTATGTGGAAAAACAGTCACCATCATTAAATAAAGTGCCCCAATTATGCTTTTTTTCTATTACCTACTGTATGATATAGTGTATAACATAGCAATATGTGAATATAAAAGATCAAAGTAAATGAAAAACGTAATTGCTTCCCAAAAAAAAAATAATAATAATAATTCGAAAATGCCTGAAACAAGTTGTACGTTTTAACACAGATCTATACAGATTTGTAACAAATCAATGGCTTATTGTGAACAACTTCCACTTTGACCCCCAAACACTGTGGTTATATCTGAGGCCTGGAAGAGGTTGTGTTTTCAACATGTAAAAAAGATAAAAAGAAAGCAATTTTTTTTGTGAAAGTAATTACAATTTGCCAGCATATGCTTGAATTTATACAGTAAAAGCAAAGCCACTGTTACTGTTAACATCACTGTGGCTGCGTACCAAATGGCACACTATGCACTTACATGCTGAACAGCATAGTATTTGAATGTAGTGTCGTCCCAAATGGAACACTAATGTTTTTTTTTACTAAGCGGAAATTCAAACCGTGTCCCTGATTACGTTTGACGGTTGCCATATTAGTGAAATAAATGATCAAACTGCCAAATAATACCTGCCGCATTAGTATTACCGCATTCACCATTGGAAGGCGGTATAATCACTCTCGTAGAAGAATTTTGCGTTCACAATCCAAAATAAGTAATCTGACATGAGCACCCGATAGCTCCGCCTCTTCCGCTTTGTGAGCAAAAGCAGCGGCGCATTGAATGCTTTAAATGTCCAACAATACACACTTTATTTTACTGGTTGAATAAGTGCTCCATCCAAGTATTTAAAGTGCACTTGTTATTTTTAGAGTTTTCAGTGTGAACGCACTACTTACACTATTACAAAATGGTGTAGAATAGTGAAGTATGCAATTTGGGACGCACCTTGTGTTTACAAATGGAGAGGAAGCCTATGGATTTGAAATTCAGTTATTGTGATGCACGTTTAGATTCTGATTTGCACTGTAAATGGTAAACAAGTAGAATCAGACTGAGTCATCTGACCAATCAGAGAACAGTAGACTCTCAGAAAGGCGGGGTTTAGAGAGACCAGATCCGTAAATGAACCATTTCAGGCACTATGAGAAAAGCGGTTATGCTGGAATGTATATTATGATCAAATTAACCTGTTTTTGATCTTAAAAGATGTAAACCTACTGTAGAAGACCTCCAAAAGAGAAACAAGACATTTAAAATAGCACGACAGGGGCACTTTAAAAGGGGCCTAGTGAAGAACGATCATTAACACTGCGGATCGCCACACAACCAAGTATGTTAAGTATCGAAAAGCAAATTTATCCTAATATCAGAAGGAAATATCTTTGACAAGCTTGTATTGGTGCTCAGTATCTGTGCTAGCGCATTTTACAAATGACATAGCAAGAGTTCTTGTCTGGCTGAGGAGATCTTTGTCGCTGTTTGTTGATTGAGGAAAAAAAAAAACATGGAATTAGAGGAAGGGAGAAGATGAAGTAAAAATAAAACAAAAAACAAAGAAATGAAAAGGGGAACAAAAGGGGAAAGAGGATGTAAATATCAGTGAATTTCAAATTCATCCCAGAGCTTTAAGAACTTGTTAAGCAGTGCAGTCATAAAACATCAGAAATACGATGGCGGTAAATCAACAGAGAAGAAAGGGAAGGATGATTCATGTGGACAGAGAAGTGGACATGACAGCACCACATCACCACAAGAAAAGAACACAAATGCTAAAGGATGAGCGGTTAGATGAGATAAAGCCATTCGATGTGCCTTCAGAACATAAGCATGCAAAGTCCTTTGCATGCTATTGGGTATCTAGAAACTAGTAGATCCTTGGAAATTCAGTTTGACTGATGAAACAAAAGCACTGATGGTTCTGAAACCAACAATATCCAATCATTTGATTTTGTCTGAAGGCAGATATCACATCCTGAAATGCATTTGCACTGGTATGCTATACAAAAGCTTGGGGTTGGTAATATTTATTCCTTATGCTCGTCAAGGACATATTTAAAGGGACAGTTCACCCAAAAATGAAAATTTAGTCAATAATTCCTAATTCCTCATCCTGACCAAACCCTTTGTTTGGATTTTGGATGATATCTGGGAGCTCCCTCATCCTCCATAGACCGCAAGGTACAAAAGAAAAAAACGAAAAGGTACCAAAAAACACCCTTAAACAGACAAAATAGCTTCAGGGGTTCAATCAGAATGCCATCAAGCTATGAGCATACTTTTGTGCACACATTAAACAAAAATTTAATGTGAGGAGGGTTTTTTTGGTGTCTTATGGACCTTGGAAGTATTGGGACTATTGCTTTCTATAAAAGATGAGCAAGCTCATCTAAAATATCTTAATTTGTGTTCTGAATATGAGTGAAAATCTCAGGGGTTTGGTAAGTCAAGATGGCGATTTACTAAAAAATATGTATGTTTGTGTGAACTAAGACTTCAATTGATTAATGTAATTTATTCTTGTGATTTAAAGATACATTTTCACCATCATTACTCAGTCTTAAGTGTCACAAGTGCATATAAAAATCATTCTAGTATCCTGATTTGATACAAAAAATAAATAATTCTTGTTATCATCAATGTTGAAACAGTGGTTTTGTTTAATTTTTTTTGCAGATTTATATCTTGACTGACATTTTTATTATTAGCAATTTCTTAAATTCTAAACATCTAAACAACTAAACATTTGAATAATATTGTAATCTTATATTTTGTATAAAAATCTGATAAAACAGCTTAAAAATATATATATATATATATATTAGATAAAGGTTTAAATTTACATTGTATAAATATCAGTATAAATCTGTAAAAGTAATGTCTATACAAAAGAAAAGCCCTACACACATCTGACCAAACAATATGAATATTTAAATGGTTATATGTAACAATATTCAAGTATTAATAACTTATGATCACTATTGTGTGAACTGCTTGTAACTAAACAAAATTAATGTCGATTTCCTAGTCTGTCAATGAAAGCCTGTAAACTTTTAAAATTTAGATTAACTGTCCACCTCAAAAATAGCAACGTGAGCTTAGATTAGATTAGATTAGATTCAACTTTATTGTCATTACACATGTACAAGTACAAGGCAACGAAATGCAGTTTAGGTCTAACCAGCAGTGCAACAGCAGCAAGTGCAGGATACAGGTATAAGTTATAAAGTGCAGTTATAGAAAAACTATGGTGATATTTACAGATGGATGTACTATCAACATTATATACAGGTTGTATTAGCTATGAACAGATTTACAATAAATGAATATATGTACAGGATGCTATTAATAATCAGGAGTGTGCAGATAAACATAATTACAAATGTCCATGTGCAGTGGGTATGTACAGTTCAATAAATGAATCAGTGCAATGAATATGTGCAAACTTTAAATGTGCAAATGTTAAATAGTGCAGTGAGCTAACTAAAATATAAATAAATTCTGTCAATTTTGAATTCATTATGACTTTTAAACACTTGAATCTGTTCTGAATGCATTTCAGGAGTATGATAACCAATTGTTATGCTCGACGTGATCCAAAATCAACTAGGAACTGCTTTTCTCACCTTTGCTCTAGTTGCTTCATAGTTGCCGTAATCTGATTGGTCTTCTCCTCCAATCGTGCGATCATGTCATTCTTCTGTCTCATGCTGTCGTCTGAAGACTGTTAATAAACATAAATAACTTGACCATAAGCCATTTCAACCACAAACATGCGAACATCGCTTTACAAAAAGTCTTTACCTGCATTTTTTGGTACATCTCCACATTGATGGCTTTTACTTCATCTAACTGGTGCCGGAGTCCAATCAGAGTGTCCTGTTTTTCATGGATGTCCTTTTCTAGCAGTTTCATGGCCATCTCCATCTCCTGCTTCATGCTCACCTGCACAACCAGCTCGTTCTCCACATCCTGGAGCACATAAGAAACAATCAGAAACAGGTTTGACCTCTTCTTGATGCCAGTACACAATCTGAACAGCAGGCACAGGTTCTTTATATAAACACACACCTGCCGGAGCTGACATTCCTCTTTGAGTTGGCGTCTCGCCTCGTTGTACATTTCATCCAGGCCCTGCCTTGACTGCTTGTACGTGTCCAACTCACAGTTCAAATCTCCTTCGGTAACCTGAATGAAGTGTGTAAGACATGCATCATATAAAGTAGTGAATATACTATAATATACGGCTTGCATTTTGATTGTGAAATCTACCATTTTTAGCATTAGCATCTTTTAAAGGAAATGTTTAGAAACAAATTTTTTTTTAAATCTCTCCGTTAAACAGAAATTGGGGAAAAAAATAAACAGGGGGGCTAATAATCTGACTTCAACTGTGTGTGAGTGTGTGTATATATATACATAAATATATATACATAAATATATATATACATACACACACACACAACTGTTCTGTCTGGTTCTCAAATCTGATTATCTGATAGCCGTGCGATATTGTGCAAATAACAGCACTTATCAGGCCTCCTTACCCTTCTGTATTACTCCACCCACACAGAGTGACAGCAGGTCAATAAACTCACTACAAATATTGAAGCTGTTGGACAACATAATGTACTTATGAGGCTTTATAGGCGAGAATGTAGTTGTTTACATTGCAACTATGCAGTTTATTTTTAAGGATAGTGCCTATTTTAAATATTTATAATTTCGGAGATAATATGCATATGAGTAAAATCTATTACTGAAACCATTTAATCGAATATTAGCAAAATTTGCCAAAATATTAGCAAAATAAGCCATGAAGAGGTGTTTGTACAACAAAATACAGGTGGCATAAAACAGATTACAGTCAAATGACCCTTGAATATTTACAAAAATACAGCTTTAGTAAAAATAGAGCACCTATGGACATATATTTCAACGTTTAAATCAGCCCCAGAAATAATCTTCATGTGCGTTACCCTCGACCCCTGTCTAGACTGATGGCATTTCATACCGTTCATCTTTATAATCTTAAAATGTGAGCAAAATCACCTGTTTTAACAACACTTTGGACAGTACACTAGAGAATCCTTCAAACACTAGCTATAAAGTGACATTTATAAACTGAGCAACGGTTTCTGCTGTTCTGACATCAGCTGTATATGTGAAGGAATGGCGGAAGAAAGTAGTTTCTCATACAAAAGGATTTTTAGATTCTACTTGTTTAATTTTATTTTTATATACACGATTACGCCGTCGAACTGTTGAATAAACGCAATTCCACACTCGTAGCAGTGAGATAAGGCTGTATATCGTCACTGCTGGGACACTAAAACATGCCTCACAAAGGCAACGCATGCCTCCCACCAGTGCCAATATACAGCCATGCTACGAATGTGATATTGCTCATATATGTATATATTATATATTAGTATGGGGAATTTTGCAAACCTGAAACTGCCAAAGGTCAAAGAATTAAATGTAGTTTTTAGAATAATAATTTAAACATTTTTAAATGTTTTTGCATGTTAATGAATGCATTTGTGAAGAGCGTAGTATTGTATACACACACACAAACATCTAAAAGAAATGAGAATACCGCAAGCCGTTGTTGTGCTTTCATTAGAATGACAGAATTTTCTGTTCGGAGTTGGTGGTTTTCTTCCTGCAGTTTGATTATGTTGTTTTTTGCTATTGCCAACTGTAAATAAAAAGATGGTAAAGTTAGTACTGAATATTTCTATTTAAAAGTGATGACTTGTAAATTTAAACAGTACCTCTTCTATGAGTTTGGAGTTGTTTTTTTCTAATGACTCCACACGTCCCTGCAAGCCTTGCACTGTAGAACTTTGAACAAAATGTAAAGATATTTTGGGTAAAATAATTTCACCTGTTTTTATATGCCAGTCATTAGTACTACAAAATATAACCTGATTCTCCTACTGAATAACAAAATAAGTAAAGGTAATTGTGACTTTCTCATAATACTGACTTTTATTATGAAACTGCTAAGTCTCACAATTTTAGTTAAGACAAAAAAAAGACACTCGTAATTGTGAGAAAAAAAGTTGCCTCACAATTCCAATTGTAGCATGCATTTGCGTATTTAATTTCACAATTACAAGAAATTGAGATTAAGTCACAATTATCTTTGATTTATTATATAGTGGGGGAAACAAGCATTCACAAAATACTATTCATCACCTATCCTTTTTTATTTTAAAGAGGATGAACTTACTTCAGCTGCCTATTTAATTCTTCAACATAGTTCTTCTGATCCAAAATAGCTGCAATCTGTCCATTCCTATTTAAAACATATTTCCAATGGTTATTTATAAAGAATACTATAAAGTAATTATAACAAGTTAATGTGATAAAAATTATTCACTAACTGTCCGTTTAATTTAAAATATGCTGTCTACCAAGTATACTTTCTACCTTTCTTCACTTCTGTAGTCATCAATGTCATTCTTCAAGTACATGGAGAAGTCTATTACGCCAACCTGCGGATTCCAGTGCTTGACATTAGCATTTCTCAAACAGAAGCAAATGTCGGGGTGTTAAAAATGGTCAATGCACAATGTTCATACTTGCGTATCGAGGTCTTCACCCTTCACACACAAGTTTGCATCAATGACGTTGAGTCCCACCAGGAGCCCAACAATGACAGCGCCTTCCTCCTCCAGCATCACCGCTGAGCTCTCATAAAACTCACTGCAAATACACACAAATACTCATTTAAGTATTAAAGGGCACCTATTTTACCCCTTTTATAGGATGTAAGATAAGCCTTTGGTGTCTCCAGAATGTGTCTGTAAAGTTTCAGCTTAAAATACCCATCAGATAATTTATTATAGCCTCCAGAATCGGCCCATTTTGGTGTCTGAATACAGCGTAGCTGTTTTTGTAGCCTGTGGCTTTAAATGCAAATGAACTGCTTCACCCCACCCACCGTTCCCACATGCATGTCTGCTTCTCATCATGGGTTACACCAGATAAACAGCACAGTGACAGAGACAGACATGGATGAAGCTGAAATGCAGCTCATTTGTCAAAAATATCAAGTAAGTCAATTTCGTGTATTTGTGTTGGAGTTTATTCAAGCCTTTCTGAAACAATGAGTCTCACACAAATGCTGTTTGCAGTACACACACATATTAGCATTTACTGACACCATGCGGCCGTAGTGATTATAGCGGTTAAGAATTACATAACAATTTTACTGTCTTTATTACAAAGATGCTCTGATTTAAAAACGTTTTACACTTATAAAACTCACTGATAGTTGAAACAAATATTTTAATCACAGTTTCTCTGCAAAAATAAAAAGTTCTGTGGACATGTGTATACATGTTATTTGTCAATCAATTCAGTGGGTGAGAAAACGTCAGGAATTTAAAAAGAGACTTATTGGGTTTATATCACTCTAATATGACAGTGGATACACTACATAAAGACAGTTCTGTCCAAACAGCTTACAAAAGAGTGCCCTTTAAAGCAAACATACAGATACTGCAGTTGAGCATAACTTTGACTCAGTTATGATGATATGACCACTTTTAAAAACTGTCGAATTTCTCTAAAAAATTAACTATAGAATGATCTAGTTAATCTTAAATATCTTTGCCTCATATCGATAAAACTGAAAATCCAATGTGCTGATTTGTTTCATTGCAAAGAATTGTATTATGTAGAATCTTTTGAGTTTCTAATATATTAAAATTGCCTGTCTGATGCACAATAAAATTGAATACGTATTACTTATAATACTTATTTAAAATGAGCTGAAACAACACAACTATTGCAGGGTTTTTTGGGACAACTAAATTGTTTTATGTTCAATCCACTTAATTTAGTAGAAACTTAATTCCTTCATGTTGTCAAAACACAAACCGATTGTGTGGAACCCAGCATTTTTTACAGTGTACCAAGAACTCATTTTTCATCAAGTTAAGTATTGATTACATTTATATAAATGTGAGAATTCAGTACTGTTTTACTAAGATTTTATTTAGTAATATTCATTTTTTTAAAGTAGACATAATGAGCAAATTATTATTAATAATAATAATAATATAAATACAAAAAAGTAAATGATAAAAAAAAAACGAAAAGAATAACATCTAATTCCATTCAAATGATTTAGCATTTATTTAATTTCACAAGGATGCATTAAATTAATAAAATGTGGTATTTGTAATAATACAGAAACAACAAATTACTGTTTCCACCAAAAAAAATCTAAGCAGAACACATGCTTTCAAAAATAAAGCAATAAAGCAATAGATAAATACAATAATAATAAAAAATGTTTCTTAAATGCCAAATCATCATATTAGGACGATTTCTAAAAGCTCCACTGAAGACTGAAGTAATAAAGATGATACATTATCTTTGCCGTCAAACAAATCATTATTTATAAATGATTATTTATAAATACTTGGTGAGTATACAAGACTTTTAAAAAGTCTTACTGACCACTTTTCAATGGTAACATACATTACATACTATTTGTCAACTGTCAGCAGCAGCAGAAGTGCTTTTATTAGAGGGCTACATGTGATGAAGACGCCCCTAGTAAACACAGGTCACTGAGGAGGAAACGCAAGACTAGTTTGTCTGAGGCTGCTCTTATCACTTCTCTAATCACTAACGCTCCACCACAACTATTGTGACAACGGAAGGTTACCCAAGACAGGTACAGGAAGGGGAAAATACTAACCTGAGTATGTCTTTCCTGGTGATGAGGAGGCGAAGGTAATCGGCTAATTTCTTCTGCATCAGTGCCAGTCTCAGCCACGCTCTGGCTCTGCCCAGAGGAGTCCTGAAAAACACAAACAAGTTCAGCATTGGACAGACAAACAGAGAGATAGACAGAAAGAAGTGCACTTTCCTCGTCACTGTAACCAATTTAAAGGGGAATTATCATGCCCTGCGTCCATATTGTCTCTGAAAAGTTTTTGAATGTTTTTGAACAACCTACATGTTAAAGGGTTAAATTAAGTATGGCTAAACAAGATCAGCTTTGCCTTGCATCCAAAAGCACACTTTTTTGACTCATTCTAAGCCAAATCCTCTGTAGCACTAATGGGTTTTCGTTTTAAAACGCATAAGTTTTGCTACAGTTACGCCATCCGTCCACACTACGCCAGAGTTTTCGAGCCCTGAAAACGCTGGAGAGGCTGTTTTCATTCTAAAACGCTGCTGCTCCGTCTCAGTGTGGATGGGGGAAAACGGAGACATCTGAAAACGGAGGCGGGGCTGCAGACATTCGCCTCTCTGATTGGGGCTTTTCCTCAATATTAAGTAGCCTACACACAGTTCAGTCCTGCATCCTCTCCTACGTTTGATATGGAAAACAAACTCCCAAGTGTGTACTTTATAAAGTCATTCACATCACCCTGGCTATGTTGTTATCTTTACAATAAAATGAAAACATGATGTGAGGAACTGACTACTTTCATTTTGATATCAACTTAACAGACAGCAGAAATGTTGAGGCATCGTGCTGCATAATATGATCCTCATCTTCATGCATATTTATAACAAAACGGAGCTGATAACATTACTGCCTCCTTTTATTTTCATTGAAAATATGAAACACCCTCTCTTTCATTGAATATCAGTTTTAATAATCAATAATGATCATTATAAAAGTATAACGTACAGTAAGTTTATACAATAGAGAAAATAAAGGCGAGCAAATCAGTCAAATGTGCGGAATCAGTGCACGCGGTTACATTAATGAATATATTATCCTACCTCATCTTTGCGCTCAGTCAGAACACGTTACTTGAGAACAAGTAACAGATTTAAAAGACCAAAGTCGGGGAATATGTCGTTAGATAGAGACAACCAGACGAATTAAATATCACGTTTAACAAATATAGTGAGATTAGATCCAGCGGTAGATCCTTGATGAACAGTCCGACGTGCACAGCTCTCATATGTGCTCAAAGCATGCTGCAGTGCATGCCAGAGATTGTGTGTGTGGTTACGTGATGTGCGTTTCCAGCGGTGTATTGTGGAGGGAGAGTTGTTCAGAAACGCTGGGTGAAACGCTAGTGTGAACGCGGATCGTTTTCATTCTAAAACACCCGTTTTAATCTAAAACGTACTAGTGTAAACAAGGTATTAGTGATGTAACCAATAGTCAGACTCGAAAGAAAAAAAAATTATTTTCTTTGAAAAACTAGTTCATGGAAGTAGATTTTTTGGAAAATCTGTTACCTCTAAATCTTTTATTTTATTTTAACCTTGACCCATGCTTGAGCAGTGCAAATAACTCTGAATGAATGAAACAGCAATAGATCAACTCTTTAAAATCAATCAGACCTACGTATACATCAACAAATAAAAAACATTATAAAGAATTTTATAGGCATAACAAAAGAGGAACATCTAAATAGTGGATATGCCAGTGAGAGACAGCAGGTGAATGTGCGTGTAATGTCTGACCTCATTGTGTTTCCCACCTGTCTACCACAGTGACCTTTAGGCTGTGTGTGTTTATATGTGAAACATTGTGGTATGAATAGTTCACACGTTCTTATGTGTTGAACTGTTTGTTTAAGTTTAAATTGTTATGAAGTTTTTCCCTCTCTTTATTTTCTATTACATTACTTTCATCTTTTGTTGTTATTATGTTTTCCATATTTATTGCAAGCTTTGGCAATGTTGTATTTTTACAGTCAAGTCAATAAACTGACAGACAGAAAAACAGACATACAGACACTGACTACGTTTACATGGACACCAATAATTCGAATTTAATGCGATTAAGACAAAACTCTGATAAAGAGTCTACAATGTAAACAGTGATTTTTAATTAATTTAATCTGATTAAGGTCATAATCGAACTAAAGAGAAATCGAATTAAGACATGAAGTACTGTATGCTGATTTTAGTCACATTATTGAAGTGCAGCACAGACATGTAAACACCTTAATCGAACTATTAACATCATGTAGGGCTTTTCGATGTGTTTTGCGACAGGATAGTCCACACACACACCCACACACACACACACACACGGCTGTTTGACACTCTTTGCGCCTACCGAGAGAGACACCTGCATCGTGAAATAGTTTTTTTTTTCTTCCATTCAGCATGCGGTGTGAACTTCCATTAAAACAACAGTCTTACAGCAGTTTATAGTTGCATCCAATATCTCGTTTGTCACAGGGGGCATGCCCGAATGAAAATCAAAGTGCCAAACTGCAGTTACAGTCAACAAATTAATAATGAAACACCCGAAATTACATTAAACTCCGGAGGAAATGCAGATAGCGCGGTGACACAATGACGTTCATCTAAGTAGGTGCTATAACATGTAAAACGGGATCATGAAAGAAACATTAAAAATGCAACTGCCTGTATGTGTATGTGTATTAAAAATGTAAACGCCTTAATCTTATTATTGTCTTAATTAGATTAGGGCAGATAATTTGATTACTGATGTCCATGTAAACGTAGTCACTCAGAGAGACAGACAAACAGGCAGAGAGACAGACAGACAGGCATAGACTAACAGTGATATGCATGAGTTTGGAAATAGGCTTTACTTACAGTTGCAAGTTTCAGTTTTGTCAGGGAACTAGAACTGAAATTTGCACTTCCCTATTTTAAATAGCACGTCTCTTGGTATGCTGAGGATTGGGTGTGAGAAAACAAGCGTTTTTAAATAAATGTTTTTAATAGTGAACTCCACTTTGTATTGGAGTCTTTGGATGGTTCATTTAGACCAAATGAAGTCCTCCAGATTTGCAAGCACAATAATCAGTGTAACTTTAAGGCCAATAATGGTGTTTAGTGCTGCACATACTTCAGGCCAGGAAGGTCTCGTACACTGGCTGCGATTTCTCCTGCTTCTGGGCAAAGCTTCTCCACCATCTCCAGAGGCCCCCACAATGACTTGTTGTATCCAAGAAACGATTTCTTCACTGAGAAATAGAGACAAATATGTTTGTTAAACAGCTCCATGTCAAAATCTGGCACACAGTGCTTTGAAGAAACATCACTTAAGGAAATATTCAAGTTTAGTGCAGCGCTGGCTCAGTGGACAAGAACGTCAGATGATCTGTCATCTGAGAATGAATAAAACACGCATCTCCTTATTTTCTTTTCCTATTATAAATAAACATGGCATAACACTTACTGCTATCTGTCTTGTTCCTAATAATAGCACTAGCATACATTTATGGAAAATATACTTAACAGCAAGTTAACAGTTTTTATGAAACATTTGTCACATGAGTGTGCATTGTTGTTTAAAAAAAGCTAATAAAATAGATAAAATCCAAGAATTTAATTAGAAATAATACATCTAATAGGCTACCAGTAGTCCTAAATGAAATGTAATCCATAAGTTAAACAGGTTTAACAACAAAAAGATAAAGCCATAGTTCTGCCCAGGGTGTGAAATATACATTGACAATCGTATATTTTTTCATTTAAGTTTTCATTGTTTCTTGGATATTTACAGCATTCTGACCTACAGTATCCTCTGATTAGCTATTTCAGAAGTTACCATAAGTCAAACTCTACAAACTATGTGGCTCATTTTACTTTACTTTTAGGTTGTACATAGAAACAAACTACTGTTTTACAAGAAAAGTGTCCCATGAACACGTATGATGTCCATCAGTGCTGCAGATCTTGGTGTGGTGGAGATTGGTGTGATTATGCATTCACAACGGTATGGACTAATATAGGGGTGGTCAAATGTGTTTATATTATCTATTATTTTAATTATTAATATTATTATTTAAGATACATATCAAGCAAACTATTTCTCACTATTTAGAGGACATAACCCCACCCCCCCCACCCCTAAACATGTTGTTTTGGAGCCCTTCGAGAGGGGGATCAAGCATTAATTACGGAAGGTCAATCCCTGGAATTTGCACCCTGGTTCTGCCTGCATTTAATCTAACACTATCACTCTCTTTTGTTTTCATCTAATATGTTCTATTATTATTAAAAAAAAATAATAATAAATAAAATAATAATAATAATAATATTTTTTAATGTACTTAAAAAAAAACTTGCTAAATGGAGCGCCAACTTATAGCATCATTGTGCTTTGGAGATCCTGAATTAAGAGTCCCAGCTCATGAACCTTTCCAAATCACATCACTTCCTCTCCAAAATTTGCTTTCTCTCTAGCTGCTGTCCCGTCATAAAAATGGATAAAAACAAATCTTCCAAAAAAACTTGCTCTGTGTAATGCAGTAGACCAACTGCTAGGTTTTGTAATAGTTTGGGTTGTCTGAATCTCTAGCCACTCTCAAAAATCAGCTAAAGATCTTTTTAATGTCGACCTTCTATACTAACTCTACTACATCTTTTTTTATCCATCTAACTTTATATTCTGCATTAGACTCAACTGAGAATTGTCATAGTCCTGACATAATGTTCTTTTTTGTTTTGCCTACTTCTATTATGTATATATGTTAGCTGCTTAGGATAAAAGTTTATATAAATGTTAATGTAAAACAAACAGAAAGGGAAGTGGCATTCACTAGCAACAACATTGATATTAAGGTTACATTTGAATAAGTGTTAAAAGTGAAACTGAAACTTGTATGTGGGAAATACCCATACTTATAAAAGTAAATAAAAAATACTCAAACGTCTCTCATTTGAACGCATCTTTATGCATGCTTTACGCTTGTTTTGCTTACTGGATGTTAATTCCATTATACAAGTTACTTTGGAATAGGAGACTCCAAAAAACACAGTAGCTAAAATACCAATTAGAAATCATAAAAGAATGAAATGATTGTAATGTTGTGTCTAACTACTTAGCAGATGGTTCCTGGTTGTTGGCTGTGTGATGATGGTTGAACATACCCTTGAGGCCATGTTTCAGGCAATGCTCCATGACAACAAAGAACTGTTGCAGAGGCGGATAGTCAGAGTCCAGAGTTCGTCCGAAGCTCAGAGCTGACTCGATCAGGCCTTTGATGCTGAGTTTAGCCATATTGAGCAAGTTTGCTCGCTCCATTGCCATGGGATCCCGAAAGGCTGGAAGACACAGCGCACAGACAAATGTGTCATAGCAAAACATTACATAACCTAAAGAAGAACACACTGAAAACTCATCCCAGCACTTCAACCTCTGGCTGTTTCCTTAAGACTAGCATGTGACCACCCTTTGCATGGATGAGATTAAATTTTAACAAATCCTTAAAGGGATAGTTCACCCAAAACTGAAATTCTGCCATAATTTACTCTCCCTTCACGTGTTCCAAACCTAATTGAGTATCTTTCTTCCATTAAACACAAGATGATTTTTAAATTACAAAAAGAAAACATGCAACCATTGATTTCCATAGTATTTGTTTACAGACAAAATAAACCCAAGTGAATGCAAAATAAACCCAAGTGAAGGGTAAGTAAATTGACATGTTTTAGGTGAACTACCCCTTTAAAACCCTTTGACTGTAGTGTGTATTTCATCAGTGCTTCACAGGACATTTCACTTTTTATATTTCCTGCTTCAACGACAGATACTTCACAAATTGAAGTACGTATCAGTTTCGACTTATCTGTGATACATTGGACCCAGTTTTACCCATCAGGCTAATCAATACTTCTTATGCAAACATATTCAAACTGTCTCTGTCTAACAAGCACACTGGCGCTGTGCTAATATATACTTCCTTTTTATGTCGGTCAGTTCCTATTAAGTAAATTATGTTTTATTCCCTTAGAACATTTACAGATGTAGGATTTACTAAATGCCCATATGAAAACAAACCAACAAGGCACTCTCCATGACATCATGCCATTATGACATCAGTCAGAAAATGTTGTATGGCAAGCCATTTTAACATGTTGCTAAAAACTACCTAGTAACTATTTTTGATACTGTTAATCCCAAAGTATTACAATATTCTTATGTATACTTTGTAACTTATACTTTGAATGGCTGTGGATTTGACTGTTAGTGTGCATTAACATACAATGGTTTAATTTGGGGTTTAGTGATTTATAAATGACTGATAAGTATGGCCAGACAGAATCCGTTGACAATTTTTGCTATTTCTGCACAGAACTTTGTAAAAAAAATCTGCAGATATTTGCAAGTAAAGGATTGTGAAAATAAAGGAGGTCTGCGACCCGCTAAAGTCTCTAATGTAATACATCCACTAATAGACAGAAAATATTACTTAAATTATATTGTACAGAAATCATCAAAATATTAATGATGAATAATATTACTGAAAGTAACATAAAATCTGTGGAGTCTCTCCAGATTTCTGCGGGTGCAGATTCTGTGTGAGCCAACTGAGTAGTTTGCTTGTTAAGTGTGATGTCGCGCAAAGCAGCTACCGGGTCTAAGTGATCTATCAAACTGTATGTAGAGGCTCAACAATTGGTAATAATAAATGTTTACAAAGCACTGTAATATTTTCCAAAATCCCTTTCATTAGATAGATAGAATGATAGCCAAATGGACGGACGGACGGATAGATGGATAGATTGATGGATAGATGGATGGATAGATAGATAGATGGATGGATATATAAATAGATAGATAGACAGACAGACAGACAGACAGACAGACAGATAGCTAGATAGAAACCCATATCAGATGGCCAGAAAGTAATTAATTTTTTATATATTATTAAAATATTGGTGTACGTGATGCAGCATGTCCAGAGATTGATGTTTACACCATGATTTGATCTAAAATTCACTTTAATGTCTGATATGACTAAAAAGTGGTCAAAAACTAATATTTTCTCGATACAAGCGAATAGCGGCTTGGACCAGAAACAGTAATGATAACTGTTATTCTATACGTCATGACTTAAGCAGATAATGATTACCACACAACAACTATCTTCAATTTTACTACAAATCATTAATTCTGCTTGTTTTTTTATCACAATAGGCGTTATTTCAGTATTTATTATTGAGTCATTGTAAGCTTTTTTTTCAGAAATAATTAAATAACGTGTGTAGCAATGATACAGTATCTCATAAATGCTACTAGCACAATTGGTAAGCATATTAGCAACAATTTCAATAGCCTTTTCACTCATAAACAGCTTACAAATAACTAAATGGAAAAGAGTTGTTTGTAGATAGCTGTCTAGCTGTTTGAATGCTAATGAATAATAGTAATAATGGCAACTGACTCACTGAGCTGGCAAAAATATTCTAGTAAGGTTTAAAGTAGGCTATAAATGATAATACGGCTTGCCATACACACAGACCGCATCTGAATAACTGAATCCCGACAGCAGCCTCAGACATTAATGTCGCCCACAACCTACCCCTGGCACCCCATTCTTCGGTAAAAGGCGACGTTTTAGGCTCTGTCACTTTGGGAAGGACGTGAATGCCACCAGAGAAGGTTTCTGAAGCCTTTCTGGCTAGCGCGAATATGGGCGCCTGCCATCTCCCGTCTCCAGATTTCATGGCAGGGCTGCTCGCTTTCTCGCCGGCCGATTTATCCTCCTGCAATCTGAGGATCCCGAACACTTGCGCTCTCTCTTTGTTGCCCTCTGCTTCCGCCAACACAAGGTCCTGTTCTGCAGGTGTCGCCATCGTGAAAGTGAATCTCACACAATTTAAGATAACGCTTCACCTAACAGCCAGGGCGGTGATGTGTTGAGCGGCATTGATAAACGCTGGACGGCCGCAGCTCGAGCGCTTTCCCTTGTGATGCTCCTTGTCAACGCCCCAGAGGCGACGTGTGTTTTCCATTCATATGATCATGATATCTTTGGAGAACAAATGGATAGATTGTAGATTTGTTTACACCCGAGCACTCCTGCACGATCCGTCTGCAGCAAAGGGGTGGTGTCATAACGATTAAAAAAAGACGTAATTCAGGGGGAGAGTATGGATATACTACCCTCTACCGCCTGTATGGAACATTGTCCTGAACTATGATGAAGTATTTCATTTACACAATTATGACATAACCAGCAATATCACTGTTGATACAAACTATTACTGGACTTATGAGGGACATTAAGAAAATTCTAAACAAATCTTTTTTGTTCACCACTCATGCACTGATTTATATTCACTAACATGAAGCAAGTGACTGCTTTCATCAAATTAATTATCTAAGGCCTTCCATGCTTGAGTTTTAGTTTTAACTTTCCAAAGTTGATCTAGAAACACGTTTTTTATAGTTGTAGTGTGAATTATGAAAAAAAATGCAGCCTTTAAAAACCACTGAGATATGAAAAATTCAGTCTTAAGATGGTGGATGACTGTTTTACCCCCATTGTTTGGGTGATCTGCAGTTTGCTAGATTTGTCATACTGTGTCAAGTTATGCAAGGGCTACACAAGATGAAAAATGTTTACTAATACTTGTTCTCCAGTGGATTACACAGACATTTTCTGTGTGGATGCTCATGGATAATATTTGAAAAACACTTGAAAACAAATTTGCATGCTAACAAATTTAACGCTATGGTGTTGGAAATTAAGTTTTTTAATTTTGTTAGCTTGCAAATTTAAATAAATTATATATTTTTCACTTTTGAACAACTCATCTCTTTTTAACAAAGTGAAAGATTAAGCGACAGATTAACTGTTTAGTGAAGCCAAACCTGCTTGTCACCATCAACTAGCCAAATGGTGCGGTCACAGGTATAAACAAATGTGTCAACAGTGAAGAGGTGTTGAATAGGACAGAAAGGCAACCTTCAAAATAAACTACTTTCTGTTACATATGACAAGCATAACCAACTTTTCACCCTAACACTAAACTCCCAGTCATAGGGATTCCAACTGAAACGACTGCATTTTGTCAATCAAACAATTAACAAAAATCGATTGAATAACCAAACAAAAGTAAATGTGTCTGAACCTTAAAGAGAAAAAAATAATTTCAGTCATTAATTACTCGCAAGTGTGTTTTCTTGCTGTACTGCATGCCTTTTTGTCATTTTCTTACCACAAAACAAATTTTGCAAATCTTATCACTCTAGTCTATAATAGAATAGCATTAAGCTTTTGAAAAAAGAAGCAACCGTATCACAGAATGGTCCCATGTTCAAGGATATACAACCGAGTTTGGTGGAAAACACTCTCTGTGTTTGTGTATGACTCCTCAGTATTACAGTTCACTCTGCTTTGCCCAGACAATGCACACTAATTTGTATAATGTTGCTGTTTAAATCAGTTGATAAGTTTATCTCCAGATGACAGTGACAATAATATGAATCTGATAACTTGCTTTTCTAATGTACACAACAGGTATATTTACCTCACATTTCTTCTTATATTGTTTTCTCACAGGTTCTGTGGTTGCACTAATTAATTGTTTTATTAACGCCTTAACCAAAGACCAATAGTGGAGATCACTCACTCACTATCCTTCAGCTTAATCCCTGATTTATCAAGTCACCACAGCAGAACTAACCGCCAATTACTGGGATATTTTTTTATGCAGCGGATGCCCTTCCCAGTACTGGGAAACACCCATAGACTCTTGCATTCACACATACTTATCCACTATAGTATATAAGTATACAGCCAATTTTGTTTACCCACAGAAATGCCTCCTGGCCCAGCTGGGACTCAAACCATCGAAAACCAGCCACCTTTTTGTTAACGCAATATTAAAGTATTAAATCAGGAATGCTGACCGATTTTTCCTAACCCCTACGGTGTGCGCATCACTTGGGCCTAACACAGAATGTGCATTATTTTGCATAAAGCATTTCTTAAAGCATGCTGATCATGAATGTATGCAACCTTCTTCATTTGTAGCACAGAAAGATAAAGAAGACAACTTCAGTGTGAGTAATAACGACGCAAAGCATTAGTGCAAGATTAAAAACAAACAGTAGGAATCCAAACACCAACAGCCTCAACTCACAACCAGCTCAATAGTGCTGAGTCCTCATTATTCTCCTCATAGACTATGGGTGTCACCACCACACTGTTCTAGCTAAAAAAGTGTAGGTCTACAGTTCCACATTGTGTATTTTAACATAATATTTTAGATTTGTGAAAGCTTACCTTGACTGTAGGCCAAACGCTCCATACTTTCGCTATGTGTGATGCCCCATCGGTGAAGACTCTGAGGGGAATACATGACTGCCACTCCAAATCCCCCTTCAGGGTCTAAATGAATGTACCTGTTTTTCAGTCAACACACATACATACAACACTTTATACCCAATGAATAATTCACATCGAATGCAATCCTTTCTGTTTAACATAACTAATAATCAGCATAAACATTCATATTCTGATATAAAATAAAAGTCACACGGCTGCTTAAAATCGCTGACCTAAATCCAGCACTAAGTTGAACTCAGTCACAACCTCAACATGTTTCTGTTGTTTTTCTGCTGATCTGCTCTCAATGTCTGGCTATCATATGACTCTGATTTCCTGCACCACTGTCCCGCCTCACATGGAAGGATTTGCACATACACATTTAGTCTGTGTAGACTCAACACTCCCTGAGACTTCAGTGCAGTAAAGTAAACATCTAGATCTTCTAACCACAGCACAAACATCAATGCTTATGTCCTCTTAGTTAAGCAACCAATCACTTCAGCTTTAAAATATAAATCTCTGAATGATATTGAGCAATGTAATATAATATACACTTACCCACAGTTAAACCCACACCCTGTGCTGATGTTGTTCTGGTACTTCTGGGTGTAGAGAGCTGACCAATGTCTGTTAGTTGAGCAGCTCCATTTGCTGCATTAGCAGCCAGTGGGGAGGAGATGTCTCTCGATGGAACAGCTGAGTGCACTGGGTGCAGGGTAGAGGACGCGGAGCCACAGAGGAGGCGGGGCGTTTGGACACAGCGGTTAGCCAATGAGAGACGAGCTGCAGGCTGATGAGGAAGTGGGATTCTGAATGAAACTGCATTCGCTGCTAGGAATGAGGAAGGGATGCCGGGATTTGACTAATATTTATAGGCATAATCTTTTTTAGCAGATGCATTTTGCGTGATGCTTTTGTGGAAGTGCACTTCAAAATAAAATAATAATAGCAAAGTTAATGTTAAATATCTTCCACTGAAATGGCATTTAAATGTATTTCAAGTAGATTCTGATGTTTTGAATAGGCTATATGGATAAAAAGAGTTCTAAATGATGAATTATGGTGTCCTCAAAATTATCAAGCAGAACATGTTTATTGAGTTTACAATCAGCATATTATAATTATTTCTGAAGGATGACGTGGCACTGAGGATGGATTAATCATATTGAAATGTCATCTTTGCAATAATTACAAATTTTATTATTATTATAAACGTGTTTTCTTTATTTTTATATTCGAAATAATTTCATTTTAATATATTATTATATTTTATTAGCCTATTGTATTAGTCTACATTACTGTTTTTACTTTCGATTGAATAAATTCAGTGTTGATAAGCTTAATTTTACTTTGCAGAATAAGCTTAATAGGCTCTGTTTAGAAAAAAATACCAATCAGTGACTTAATTGAAATTGAGTACTAAAACACCCTCTGTTTATGCTGTATCTTTAACCAGGAGGTGGCGCTGTTCTCCAAAAAGTGGATTTTGCAATATTATATTTCAAAAACTGAAGATTCTGTCATCATTTACTCATCCTTCACTTGTCCCAAACCTGTTTGAGCTTTGTTGAATGCAACAAATTATTTTGGAAAATGTTGTAAATGTTAATATACATGGTAGGCCTATTTGCTTTTCTTATATGCAAGTCAATGGTTACAAGATTCTAACATTTATCAAAATATCTCATTTTGTGTTCAACAGAAAAAAGAATGCACATAAAGAACCATGTAAGGGTAAATAAATGGTGAGTACACTGTTTTCATTTGAACTATTCTGACCTTGAAGTAGGAAAGGTCAGATGGTATGACTCACTGGGTCAATCTTATGTATTAATGTTCACAAAAATTTACATTTAGTCATTTAGCAGACGCTTTTATCCAAAGCGACTTACAAATGAGGACAAGGAAGCAATTTACACAACTATAAGAGCAGCAGTGAACAAGCGCTATAGACAAGTTTCAGGCGTGTAAAAGTCTAAGAAGCAAAACATTAGTAGAAATTTTTTTTTTTTTTTTTTTTTTTAATAGAGAGAGAGAGAGGGAGAGAGAGAGAAAGAGGGCTCAGTTAGTGGTATAGCCAGAGAGGCAATTGCAGATTAGGAGGAAAAGTGGAGACTAAACAGTTGCGTTTTTAGTCGTTTCTTGAAGACAGCAAGTGACTCTGCTGTTCTGATGTAGTTAGGAAGCTCATTCCACCAACTGGGCAGATTGAATGTGAGAGTTCGGGAAAGTGATTTCTTCCCTCTTTGGGATGGAACAATGAGGCGACGTTCATTCACAGAACGCAAGTTTCTGGAGGGCACATATATCTGCAGAAGTGAGAGCAGATACGAAGGAGCAAAGCCAGAGGTCACTTTGTAAGCAAACATCAGAGCTTTGAATTTGATGCGGGCAGCAACTGGAAGCCAGTGCAAACGGGTGAGTAGCGGAGTGACATGTGCTCTTTTGGGTTCATCAAAGACCACTCGTGCTGCTGCGTTCTGAAGCAGCTGAAGAGGTTTGATAGAACTAGCTGGTAGCCCGGCTAGCAGAGAGTTGCAATAGTCCAGTTTGGAGAGGACAAGAGCTTGAACAATGAGTTGAGCTGTATGTTCAGATAGGAAGGGTCGGACCTTTCTGATGTTGTAGAGTGATTAAAAAGTGATTTGTTGTAGAGTGATTATAGAGTGATTAAAAATCATTAATTATAATTCGCATCATTCCTTCTTTACTACTTCAATCTTCAAATTAAAATAACATGCACCTGAGATTTGTTTGAAGTCTTAACGGGTGATTTTAATTGTCATCTTCTTTGAAGAATGAAGCTAAAGTAGTAGGTTGTGATGAGAGGGCAAGCTTTCATCTGATTTTGAAGATTTCATCAAGGTGAATTGAATGAACCTGTCCTGTGCTTTTCATGCAAACAAAATAATTATTCACCTCAAAGCTTATGCTGAGATGTGGCAGCTGAGATACTGCTTGTTCATTGTATAAAAATAATCCAGGGTTATACTCATGGTTCATAAGAACAAACAAAAAATGTTATATTTTATATGCAGTAATCATAGGGTGTGTTACATTGTTAGAAATGATGGCATCTAGACAAGTAAAGGCCATTGTTGACAACTATCTCAATGACAAGTATTCAAAAACAGCTTTTAAAAAACAAGTTCGATAATATTGTTTATTTTTGATTAATTAGTAGGAAAAAAAATATTACTTTAACTGGATCTTGCCACAAAGAGGCGATCAAAATCTTTTGGTGACAATGTTCAAGGTGTGAAGTTCAAAAGTTGGTTCTCTTGGTCCATTATAATAATTAAAAATGGTTCTTTGCAGTACCAAAAAAGGTTCTTTATTACACGAAACAAAGAGGAACCATTTGGTAAAAGGTTCTATGAAGAATCAAAAAAATTCTTATAGAGCATCGCTGTGAAACCCCCATTTGGTTCATTGTGTTCTTTCTAAGAGTGTAGTTATTTTCCTGTTCGCATGGGCACCATCAGCACTATAAAGTCTAAGGTGACGTAAGCCAGCCAACAGTGGCATGAAAAGCTGTTTTTAACAAAATCAACAACTGGTTAGAGGATGATGCGCTCAAAACTGTTAATGTATGTTTTGATATAATGGAGATAGATACAAAAGCAACAGGTAAATAACACTAACCTGAATTTTGTAAATGCTAAACACTTTAAAATACTGTGCTGGTGTTTTATTGGCATGTACTGTATTCACATACACTAAGATCACTACAAAGGTTTAGGTCAGGCTAAGTTAGGGTTTAGTTATTAAAAATGGGTTCCAAAAACTAAAAATTAACAGTTACTATGGTGGAAACGTGTCAAAAAGTGCAGGGTACTAGGGTACATCCCCTAGTAATTCCAGGAACTGTGAAAATATTCCATTGGTCCAAATCCTTATTAAATCCATGGATTTTTCCATTCCACAAAAGGATCTTTGTATAAAAGGTGCTTTATAGTATTATTAATAATGATTCACTGTTCAATTGAAGGGTTCTTCAGGGAACCAAAGTGGACCTTCTAAAGTATTGTTGCGAACCTTTTTAAACCTTAATTCTTTCGGGACATTCAGCACCTTTCATTTTAACCATTAAAGTACAAAATGTACATGTAATCACACATTTGAGTTTTAGTTTTTTTTACACAACATAGCAGAAATAAATCTGCGTTGTATAAAAGTGGTCGTCACAGACATAATTAGGGATGAGGAGAGTTTTTGTTATCAAACAAGCCTGCAGCGTTGGTGCAGAAATCGCAAGAATCATCAAACTGTGCAATTCTGCCGTTGAACAGATACCCAATGGATATTGGGAGCATCCTTCACAACGTCAGTGCAGAGCCACACAGTGACTCAAAAGATGCCACAGGCAAGATACCAAGAGTCATCGGCAGCCCCATGAATAGGAAATCACGTCTGATTGAGTTTGAAGGGTTCTTCAGATATTAATCCAGGCAACAACATTTGATTAACTGCTGGCTCTTCTGTGCTCTCTTCAGATGACTCCCGCTAAAGGATTTTGGGTGGATATAAATAGCAATGATCTTTCACAAAAAGGAACCATCAGTATAATGAGTGCATATTTTGTCTCTTCATTTCCTCACCCATGGGAAGGCGATATTTGCCATGGACAGAGGCACTCCACCATCACGCTGAAGCTCTGGCATGCATGGTGGAAGTTTAAAGGTTGTCTTGTTTAATATTCATAGTTTGTTTTACAAACTTCATGATGACAGGCTGGTGTAACATCAATCTCAGGCCCGTAGCCAGCCTGGTGTATGGGCTGGTTCTTTTTTCTCAAAATGTCGACCTTTTTGCAGTTATTTACCTAATTTTCTATTTATTTATGAGATTTAAATACTGTATAGTAGGGACATTTCAAGCACTGGATTTGCTTGTCAGTTGGTCATCATAACCACACTTTTCGATGTACCAAAATATTTCCTAAAGATTTAGAATAAAGAAACATGAATAAATACTTATTTTTAAAATACATATTTATTACATCATATATCATAAGAAAAAATAGTAATCTGTGAAAGTTTTAAGTAAATAAATGTAGCCTATTGTCATTTATTAGGCAAATAACAAACTGGCCAGCACATTCAACTTTCCTCAGTCACAATGTGGCTATTTAAACAATAAAGAAATGATGATGATAATAATAATAAAATAGCTTCATGATTTGTCTAGCCTCTCTTGTAAAAAAAAAGTACATTTGATTGAAAATTCATGGATAACCCAATAGCCAAATTAACACTGTGCTGGTGTTTTGATGGCATATATTCACACACTTAAATCACTGCAAATCCTGTGCTGGATTAGGGTTATGGTTAGGATTGGATCAGGCTGAGGTTAGGTTAGTGTTAGGGTTTAGTTCTTAAAAATGAGTTGCAAAAACTAAAATCATTAACAGTTATGGTGGAAACGTGTCAAGAAGTGCAGGGTACTATAGGATACTTCCCTTAGTAGTTCCAGGAACTGTGAAAATATTCTATTGGTGCAAATCTCCATTAAATTTATGGATTTTTCCATTCCTCAAAAAGAGCTTTGCATAAAATATATTATTATCATTTGAAAAGAATAGTAATCTGTTAAAGTTTAAAAATAAAAACTCCAGCCTAATATATTGTCATTTATTAGGCAAATAACAAACTGGCCAGCACATTCAACAGGTTTCAGTCAGAATTTGTTTATTTGAATAATAAAAAATCTATGAAAACATAATAATAATAAAAGAGCTTCATGATTTGCACAGAATCTCTTTGTAAAAAAGTAAATTTTATTTAAAAAAATCATTGGATAACACAATAGTCAAATTAGTATTCAAATTAATTTTAATATGGGCCACTTTTGGTACTTCACACCTTTTTAATCAGTCATTTTTTTGTTTCAAGAATAAGGTCCAAGATTTAGAATAAAAGTTGTTAAAAAATAAAGAACAATACAGTAGTGAAAGATGACTTCACTTACTTCCCATTGTATGTTTTCTTGCACAGCTGGATGTTGGACTCATGAAAAATAATAGTTAGCATTGGCCAAAACCAATTAGCTGAAGTCACACCGATGTAGTATCAAGGTTAAGGTCAACAGATGATTCGACTTGGTCTTAAAGACTTTTTCTGTGCGTTATTTTGATGTAGCAGTCAAAATAGAAGAAAGAGCTTATGTATGGGACAAATTTTTTCGAGCCACCTGAAACCCCCCTGGCTACAGACCTGCAAACGTTAAAGAAACACGCCATTTTTGGAAGTATTCTCATTTTATAAGTCACCTAGAGTTAAACAGTTGAGCTTTACAATTTATGATATCCACTCAGCTGACCTCCAGGTCTAGAGGGAGCACTTTTAGCTATGCTTAGCATAGATCATTGAATCGGATAATCACATATTTCCAAATAAAAGCAAGATGTTCCTTTAACTTTTGATTTTAGACACCACATTAAATGACTTGTGTGCAGATACCGACTAATAGTTTAATTTGCCTGTCATAGGATATAAATGAGTCAAAAAAAAGCCTCTTTAGATCAGTGAAGGGTGTAGATGGCAAGACCTACAGTCCTCTTCTACTTCATTATTAACTGAGCCCAAGGAGGTAATTACGATCGTGTCTATTTAAAGAATGCGCTTGAATGAGGAAGAACCTCAGCTTATTAAATAAATAAAGGCTTCCTACTGGAGAACGTGGGCTGGCCTACTAATGCCTATTGTCTTTTGGTCTTCACACACTGTTATTCAGATGATTCAGGTTAGGAATACCATAAGAACCATTAAAGAAATGTATTCCATACATGCAGGAATAAAATTAGGAAATGTTTTCACCTTAGAATTATAAGGTTCTATCAGCATTCTAAATGATTTTGAGATATCGAGCTTCGAAGTTTTTGCATTCCAAATAACAAACAATATGTGTGTAACTTTTGTTTTTAAATAAAAAGTATTAAAATGTAAACAACTTATAAAAAAAAGCATCACATAATGTAAATATGTTGTCATTGAATAAGAATGTAAATAACTCAATTTTAACAAAAATGTCAGATAGAACCTTATTGTCACGTTCACCAGCGAACATACTCCCAAGATCGCTGGATCTCACAAGCATTCACATGGAGTACAACTTATGGACTACATATTCAGTCATGCCACACACACACCTGCTCAAAGACTCCACTGATTGGACTCACACAGCTGATACTACTTCTGGACTCATTTCCACACTACTTAAGCAGCATTCACTGTACCGAGTCTTGTTTACTTGTAAGTGATAATTCAACGCGGTTTCCTTCGTCTTGTTTCTCCGTGTTTTGATCTTTGCCTTTACCTTTCTCCTTGTCTGCCGCCTGTCTTCCGACCTCTCGCCTGATACATTTGACTACGATTCTGGACTGCCTTTATACATCTGTTTGCACCTGTGTTGACCTTTGCTTGCCTGACTTTGAATAAACCTGCACATGGATCCAAACCTCAGTTGTCTCTGTCACTCCCCGTGTTACACTTATAAGGTGACAATGTGATAAAACAAGATTCTAATTTGTAATTGCTGGTGTTTTATGTGGCAAAACATTATTATTGATCATATACAGTATTTTCAAAAACCTTGAAAAAGCAATAATGTTCAGTTTAACCACCACTGACAGCTTTTGCAACTTTTATTTCCACACTGTAAAAAAATTATATGATCAATCAGTCATGACCGCATGTGTTATAAGTTGCATATAAGTTATGCAAGCTGTTTTAAGTCAGTTTAACATAGTATAAATTCTATGGACTCATAAGGTTAATTTGATTCAGCTTAAAAAAATTAAGGCAACCAGGATTAGTGTAAACCCATTATTCAAAAGGAACAGTAAAGACATTGGAAAAGATTTCTATTTCAAATGAATCCTGTTCTAATTAATCCTGAAAAAATAATAAAAATAATAATAATGTTCAGTTTCATGCACAAGTTGATCAATAAGAAATGTTGTTTTCTTCTATATTATGACGCACATCTGAGTGTAACAGATTTTTGAAGATAATGAATAAAAAGCTTGTTGATTAGGTTGTTAATTGGATTTTGAGTTGTAGACGCTGCACACACTCAAACATGCCTTTTTTAGCAGCACAGATCAAAAGCATGAAGTCTTATTCAGCTTTATACATAGAATGATCAAGCAGCAACAGATGTTTCTTTCTATATTAAGATGTACACCTGAGTATAAGAGGTTACTGAAAAAGAAAAATGTAACATTCTACTCTGAAATTGCACATACACACATCATGTTTAACCATGTCATCAAGAGAGAAAACTCATAAAAACACAGACATACAGTTGAAGTCAGAATTATTAGCCCCCCTTTGATTTTTTTTCTTTTTTAAATATTTTCCAAATGATGTTTAACAGAGCAAGGAAATTTTCACAGTATGTCTGATAATATTTTTTCTTCTGGAGAAAGCCTAATTTGCTTTATTTCAGCAGTTTTTAAATTTTTAGGAAGCATTTTAAGGTCAATATTATCAGCATATTTAAGCTATATTTCTTTTCGATAGTCTACAGAACAAACAATCGTCATATAATAACTTGCCTAATTACCCTAACCTGCCTAGTTAACCTAATTAACCTAGTTAAGCCTTTAAATGTCACTTTAAGCTGTATAAAAGTGTCTTGAAAAATATCTAGTAAAATATTACTTACTGTCATCATGGAAAGATCAAATAAATCAGTTATTAGAGATGAGTTATTAAAACTATTATGTTTAGAAATGTGTTGAAAAAATCTGGGGAAAAAAATAAACAGGGGGGCTAATAATTCAAGGGCTTGAATAATTCTGATTGCAACTGTAGATGAAATACAGATGTCACCACTTCAATATGTTCCCTCTACCGCCATGCCTGCAGCTTTTGACCGCTGGGTGGTGCTTTAATCATAGATTTTCAGCTTTGCCTTCACAATACTAGATAGGATGGTGCTGTATGTGTACCTTATGTGATGTGTTCAATTCAAATATAATTTTGTTTGGTTGTTTTGGTTTCCTTAGTAATAAACATGCTTTTACACTATACTGTGTGTTTTAGAAACGATACAATATATGGTGAGAAGCATAGCCCTAGGCTGCAAAAATTAAGCAAAATTAAAGAATTAAGTTCTTTAGCCTTTATATAGTGCCCTATTAAATTGTGTTGGGGTGAAAAGAATGTTTCGATATCTTTGACCATCATGACGATGATATTACCTCAACTCTTAAACGTGCGCACACTGCAAGATATGAAAACTGCGGTACAGCACACACTACATTATTTATCATCTGTTGCGGTCTGCAAACTGCGATTATACCTTAAAACATGTTCTTACACTTTTAGTGCGGCGGCGATACATGCCGCAGCGGTAATGCTTCTTTTAAAGTGTCACCCACTGTATCCTGACAAAAGTTTCAAATACACTGTCATATTGTTCAAGCTATCCTTCTGAAACGTTTAGTTAGTCCTTATCTTTCAGAGTCACTCCAGTGTCTAAACATGAATTATCATACTGCAGATAAAGATGCACAGTGTGGCTGTCCACTGATTTATGACTGATGGTTCCCTGTCACTGTTTATCTGTCATGACCTTAAGCCGTATAAAGGAAATGATGAGGTGTGTTTATCCATCACTCTCTGTCATCCAGCAAGCATAATTAGCACATGTACTTGCATTGGCAGACAGGTTCTCATCATAGTGATGTACAGAGTGCAAACACTGTGTGTTGCAATTACTGGAATTACAGCATTGTAAAAAATTATATGAACAATTAGTCATGACAGCATGTTTTAGTTCATTGGAACCTATTAAACTAAGTTAATCATGTTCTAACTTAATTTTATAAGTTATGCAAGCAGTTTTAAGCAGCATTCATTCATTCTTATCTGGCTTGGTCCCTTTATTAATCAGGGGTCGCCACAGTGGAATGAACCACTAACTTATCCAGCATTTTTTTTACGCAGCGGATGCCCTTCCAGCTGCAACCCAACACTGGGAAACACCCATACACACTCTTTCACACACTACGGCCAATCTAGCTTATTCAATTAACCTATAGTGCATGTCTTTGGACTGTGGGGAAAACCAGAGCACCCGGAGGAAACCCACGTGAGTTTTAAGTCAGTTAAACATAATATAAAACGTAATATAAGTTCAATGGACTCATAAGACTAATTTGATTTAGCTTAATAACTTAAAGCAACCAGGATTTTTTGCAGTGTGCAAGTAGACAAGAGTGCAAAATACGTACTATCACACCATTGCTTCTGTCAATTGCTTATCTTGGTCAGTTCATTTGAAGGGGGTTGTTTTGCAATAATTATGGGCTGACTGTGCATTATTCCATTACTGCTACTCACTAGATGATAATTATGTGGACATAAAGTGTATTCCAGATAGCAAGTTTAACTTACCTTCGCATCAATCTGGAACTCTGGGTTAATTACCTCTGCTTACTTGAGATATGTTGTTTCCAAAACCCTTTTTGGCAGTAAGTTCAGTCAACCCATAGTATGTTAACCATGAACACAAAAGACATTCGCAGTAGAACCATGAAATCGTCACCATAAACACAGACATCAAAAAATGGCATGTCACACCTTTTCTTTTCTTTTTCCTCTGTTTAATGGTGTGTTACATTAGTAAAACTTTAAATACTGTCATTTGTGGTTCAGTAATAATAATAAAACATATTCTGTAAAAATAAATAAAAGGTGGACTTTGTGTTGTTATTGTGTCCATGAACTTCTGAAGCTCCTCGGCACCTGCTGTCTGTTTTGCCCCATATGAACACCCCTTTTTTTCCAAGTCCACTGATGTTCTACTAACTTCAATGTATGGTTTGTTTGTTCGACTAAACCAGGGGTGTCCAGACTCAGTCCTGCAGGGCTGGTGTCCTGCATATTTTAGTTCCAAATCCATTTAATCACACCTGAACAGCGAATCAAGCTCTTTCTAATGTACTATAAACTTCCAGGCAGGTGTGTCAAAGGAAGCTGGAGCTAAACTTTGCAGGACACTGGCCCTCAAAGACCAAGTTTGGACACCCCTGGACTAAACAGTGGGTAATAATAACACAATGATTGGAATGATCATAATTGGTCAGGTCACCTGTCAATCAAACTCCCACAGCGCGAGTCAAAATCTCTCTACAAGAGAATTTTTGGTGAGAATTTCTGCAGAGATATTTCTACTAATCAGAAAATAGTCAGGTTGTGGAGGTAAAAACTCCCCTCATTTTCTCCAGTAGGAAGCAGATTGTTGATTAACAATAACTGATGCACTTTTAATTACAGAGCTGAGGATGGTAATCAATTGACTTTACTTCACTGAACCCATTTATCTGCATTAATTCAACTAATTCTTAGTTTTACAATTGAATCAGTTCAGAAAATTTCATTATCCATGAAGCTGTATAGACAACAGAGATTTTTAGCTCCACTCACTCCCATGAAGCGCTGCAAATGACTAAAATACTTGCATCTAGGCATAATTTTGCAATAAGCTTGAAATATATTGTTTCTATAATTAATAATAATATTTAGTGACATTTAAATTGCACTTTACAGATTTGTGGGCACAATCTCCTGCATGATGCGACAGCCTTTCTTTGCCAGTATGCACACTAGCTAATTGGTGCAGAGAAGTGATGAAGCCAATTAGATGATATGGGGATGGTTAGGAGGCCATGATGGACGGAAGCCAGTGGGCAAGTTTGGCCAGTATGCCGGGGTCACACCCCTAGTCTTTTCACAGGACATCCTGGGATTTTTAATGAATGCAGAGAGCCAGAACAGTTCAAGGTGACTTACAGTGGGGTTTGACCCCCGAATTAACGCTTGTTCCCACCTGAAGGATGTCAAAATGATATGTATGTTGGTCAACCCGTTAAATATTGGGAAATATTTAGTTCTGCTCCCTATCTCATATAATAATAATAATAATGATGATGATAATAATAATAACAATAATAATACATAATATATATGTACATTTGACCACCTCTATAACAGTACATACCAATGTAAATGCATAATTGTGCCAAGCCGTCTGTGAAAAAAATATTCCTTCAGTACTCTGAAACTGACTGATCTAAAGCAACAATAGACGCTGCAAGTGTTTACAAGACACTTTTACTTTGAAATAGGTGTTTGTATCTACATATAGCATAACAGTAAAAGTAGACACACAGTTGAAGTCAGAATTATTAGTCCTCTTTACATTTTATTTTCTTCTTTAAATATTTTCCAAATGATGTTAAACAGAGCAATGAAATTTTCACAGTATGTCTGATAATATTTTTTCTTCTGGAGAAAGTCTATATTGTTTTATTTAATTTTTAAAGACCATTTTAAGGTCAGAATTATTAGCCCCTTTAAGCTATACATTTTTTCGATAGTCTACAGAACAAACCATCATTATACAATAACTTGCCTAATTACCCTAACCTGCCTACTTAACCTAATTAACCTAGTTAAACCTTTAAATGTCACTTTAAGCTGTATAGAAATGTCTTGAAGAATATCTAGTCAAATATTATTTACTGTCATCATGGAAAAGATTAAATAAATCAGTTATTAGAGATGGGTTATTAAAACTATTATGTTTAGAAATGTGTTAAAAAAATCTCTCTTTTAAACAGAAATTGGGGGGAAAATAAACAAGGGTCTAATAATTCAGGGGGGCTAATAATTCTGACTAACTGTATTTTGTATCTTAATAGACATGGAAGTTAAACATTAAAAGAATAAGTGTAATCTGTCATGGACATTCATTTATCAAACGCAAACTTGTCAACATTTGTTTTATATCAAAAACAGATAATCTTTAAGAATCACACATCTGTTAAAATAGCCAATCAGAGGTTACTGTAGGTCAGAATACACTCAATATCCATCAAAACACATAAAAAAGTACATTTGATATATAAATTTGATATAATTGAATTAATGATGTAATATATAAACCTAACGTCTCATCTGGAGCATGGTGCTTAATGCAGTAGAGTCCCGTAACTATACAGGGGCATTAGGACCCACACAGGCCAAAGGGTGAGCAAACAATTTTCCGATACAGTCTCCCATTTAAGTACTAACCAGGCTCAGCCAAGCCTTCATTAGGAAATATATCCTTCACTCATTTTCTTTTTGGTTCAGTCGCTACAGCGGAATCAACCGCCAACTTATCCAGCATATGTTTTACGCAGCGGATGCCTTTCCAGCCGCATCCCAACACTGGGAAACACCCACGCACTATTGCATTCACACACAGGCACAACAGCCAATTTAGCTTATTCAATTCAGCTATAGCACATATCTTTTGGACTTCAGGGGAAATCAGGAGCACCCGGAGGAAACCCACGCGAACACAGGGAGAGGATGCAATCTCCACACAGAAATGCCAATTGACCCAGCCGGGGCTCGAACCAGTGACCTTCTTGCTGTGAGGCGATTGTTCTACCCACAGTGACACCCTATATATATATATATATATATATATATATATATATATATATATATATATATATATATATATATATATTTCATATAGTTTTATAAATTGTTCTTTAATTTTAATCTTACATCTTTCAGATCTGCTGGGCAAACAGCTGCTTAATTTAGACGTAGCACCATTAAACTCAGGGGGGTTGATTCATATTTCCTCCATCCTTGAGTGGAGGCTTAATTATATACTAGTAAACAGCTGAAGATGAATGAGCACCTTGTCAATATGATGTCTTCAATTTAATGGGGTGATGTGTAAAGTTGACAGTACTCTCATAAAGAGTCCCGTGATCACAGTTTTTGTAAGCATGAATTGCATAGCATGTTATTTTGTAAGGCAAACATACAAACACTTAATAATGCTCAGAAATTGCATACTGAGTTGATGAATGTAGGCTCTCCTTAAAACTGTTAAGATGTTCTTGTTAAGAAGTGGCACCTGGTGAAATGTTCTTCTGGAAGAGGTTATCACCCCGTTCATGTTTCTGCCATTGTGTCAAATGAAAGCAATTATGTGTGAGAAAAAAAGATCTAAATGCAGCCTAATAATGGTTTGAAGTAAAACCTCCATTCAGTTTTTTTAATAAAGGTATTAATATTATCTGATTATTAGGATATTTCTCTCTATTTTTTGTTAATCAATTGTTTATGCTTCTGCTAATCCATTCTGTAACTCTACATTTTACAGTGTCCTTGTTAAAATAACAATAAATAGTACATAACTGTGCAACTACACCATAACCCTTATCCATTATAAGAAAATGTACTTCATTAATATTACTCAGTACAGTACAATAGGGCTGCTCAGTTATGGGAAATATCATAATCACGAATATTTTGGTCATAATTGTAATCACGATTATTCAAATCGATTATCGATTAAGTCAAAATTATTTGCCCTTCTGTGATTTTTTTAATATATAAATATTTCCCAAATGATGTTTAACAGAGGAATTTTTCACATTATTTCCTATAATAATTTTTCTTCTGGAGAAAGGCTTCTTTTTTTTATTTCATCTAGAATAAAAGCAGGTTTAAATATTCTGAGCCCCTTTAAGCAATATATATATATTTGATTGTCTGCAGAAGAAACTACTGTTATACAATGACTTGCCTAAATACACTAATTAAGCCTTTGAATGTCACTTTAAGCTGAATACTAGTATCTTGAAAAATATCTAGTCAAGTATTATTTACTGTCATCATAGCAAAGATAAAAGAAATCAGTTATTAGAAATGAGCTATTAAAACTATTATGTTTAAAATGTGCTTTAAGCATCTTCACTGTTAGAAAAAACTCTAGCTACAAAAGTTCTTCAGTCAAGAGCAGTGAGGGATTTTCTCCTTTTGTTGTTTGATTAGTAATAAAAACAGGCGGCAGCAGGAATATCACTTTAAGAATAGTGCGGCTCTGATATGGTTTCTCTTTCACGTGTCTTTTGATTCTCAACTTGTTTGTTTATTACACAAATGAAGGTTAATATGAATAATCACTAAATACTGCGCTCTGACACAAACGTGCAAGTATTTGACCATTAAAGGGCTCACATTAAGATGGCGTTAGATGTGTGTGCTCTGCTCGTCTCCCATGCATGCGCTCTTTCGTGCTTTTAAAAACATGAATGATTCGAACGTACATCAATGAATGATGCGCATCCCGTGCTGCAAACGTTACATTACAGTACATGCTTTTAGTCATTTTCACGTGGAACTGAGCTTTGCAGAGCAACAAATGTGTACAACTGGAAAGGGGCGGTATATGATGCAATAATCGTTTATCTCGATTAATGGTTTTTCATAATCGTTAGAAGCCAAAATCGAAATCGGATTTTTGATTAATTGCACAGCCCTACTGTACAATATAGTTACAGACTAAAAGAGACACTAATATAAAGTGTAAACCCCAGCTACTTGAATATTATACTGTGTGTATATATATATGCATTTTAAAGATATTGTTAGATAAAACCAACAATTTTACCAACAAATTAATATTTTGTAATTTGATTGTCATTCACAGTTTTTCTCCTCTTTAAACTATATTTTTACTCGGTTTTTACTAAATTTTTTAAGCATATTAATTTTAGCATATGAATATAAAAATATAAAAGATGCAGAAAAATAAAATATATCTAATAAACAAAAATAAAATATAAAGGCATTCCAGTATATAAAGATTGAAGTGTGATTTGTTGAATTATTCATGGAATGACAGACACAAAAAACAAATATCTTTCATGCTTTCAATACAGTGACTGAAGGTCACTTGTGTCCTGGAGCAGACTGGACTTCATAAATGTCTAATTTCTTATGAAATTCTCTTTTAGCCCTCACTATAAAAGAAATATGAGCCAAAGTTTTGAGGCTGTGGTCAAGTTTTGCACCACTTTATAAAAGACTTTTAAAAGTTCTAAAGCAAAAGTTCAATAATGATTTTTTTGGCAGTGATGCCAGAAAAACAATCTGTGCTTCCCTAAAGAACCTTCGAGAGAATAAAGATTTCCATTTGAAAGAACATCAATCGCAACACCATGTATTTACCTTTTATACTGTATAACCTCTATATTTGGAGAGTACAGAAGAACAAAAGTGGACATGATATCAAGTATATTAACTTTCTAAACATGCTGCTCTTACATGTTTTGGTCTCATCAGTTATATTTTTCCATGTAAAAAAAGTTGTCAAAATGTTTCATAACAACTGTATTAGCACACATTTGTCTTGCCTCATTATGCAATACAACCCTTTCAATAATTCAAACAATTAAAGATAAAATCACAATGAATATATATTGAATACTGAGACTGTGAACTTCAGATTCATTCACTTACAATATAGAATCAGAACATACTGTAGCATCACAAAGCACTTTCTGGTGAAATGTACAAAAACCAGACTGATTTTCATTGATCAGCTCAGAACTTTTTCTACAATGGCTCATGATTACAGCAAAAAAATGTTCATGGCTTTTACTTTTAGCCACATTTTATTTGTTACAGTGTTGAGATCACTGCTGGGAAATGACCCACATTAAAATAAATATGGTTTTCCCTGAATATTGGGGAGAAATGATCAACACAGCTATAATCTAAACTTCCAAATGAGATGTTGTGCAAGTTAAAACACTTCATTACAACAAGACCAAAAATAATGATGCTTTGCATATGAATGTTATGTAAATGTTATCAGGAATGGATGCCAGGCATTAAAGAGAAACTCAAACTTCTGAATCGGAAATAAGCTATTTTATGCTTTGTCTAAAAACTACTTCATACAAAAACGTATATATTTTTAAAAGGAGGTATGCGCCCAAACTTAATTGGAGATGAGGCATAAAATGCATGAATGAGATCATACAAATTAGTCAGTAAAGCAAAAAAGTTGCAAATTGCTGTCAGATTTTGATGGCTTTTTTTAATCAGTACTCAAAGCTGCACTTTTAAACAATGAAAATGGAAGAGACGAGCAGATAAAACACAACCTATGTCTAGTCCATGTCTAAAGTACAATATTGAGAGTGACAGAGTCCCCTTGCAATGTCAAAGCAGCATGACGAGAAGAGAAAAGAACGAGCAGTGAAGCAGCAGAACAGCTCTGTAAACATCTTTTATTCATTCATTCAGCAGGACGCTCGCTGTGTTCAGGGCAATACTCAAGCTTTAACAGTCAAGTCAATACATAAACACACAAATCCTATAAAAGACTTCAAAAAAATTGCAAAAAAAAAATGTTAAAATGTTAAGGCTTTATATTCACTTCTTGCAATGTGTTTGTTTTATTGAGTAATGGCACAGAGTAATATAACATGTAGTGCATTTTACATCTAAACTGTGACTAAATGTAAATAAATATGCCATATGATTACTTTGCTTTTATTTAATGCCAAGAAACATCACATGCTGGACGATACAGAAGAAAAAGCCTTATTATAAAAAACATACAGTTTAGTTGGATTTTTTCATGTTTGTGCCAAACAAACATGAAGGAAGAATAAATATAAAAGCCAAACGTACAATGTCAAATAAAATCTCTTATTCTATGTTTTTTTTCTGGCAGCTGAGGTCCCAGAAAAAAAAAATGAAATAACAGACGTTAAATTACAGAAATTTACAGTGAAATAACAGACGTTAAATTACAGAAACTTACAGTGAAATAACAGACGTTAAATTACAGAAATTTACAGTGAAATAACAGACGTTAAATTACAGAAACTTACAGTGAAATAACAGACGTTAAATTACAGAAATTTACCGCATATTTCTGTAATTTAATGTGTTATATTACGGTAAATTTCTGTAATTTGATGTCTGATATTTTACGGTAAATTTCAGTATTTTAATGTCTGATATTTTACGGTAAATTTCTGTCATTTAATGTCTATTATTTTACGGTAAATTTCTGTAATTTAATGTGTTATATTACGGTAAATTTCCGTAATTTAATGTCTGATGTTTTACAGTAAATTTCTGTAATTTAATGTCTGATATTTTACGGCAAATTTCTGTAATTTAATGTCTGATATTTTAGGGTAAATTTCTGTAATTTAATGTGTTATATTACGGTAAATTTCTGTAATTTAATGTCTGATGTTTTATGGTAAATTTCTGTAATTTATTGTCTGCTACTTTAGGGTAAATTTCTGTAATTTAATGTGTTATATTACGGTAAATTTCCGTAATTTAATGTCTGATGTTTTACAGTAAATTTCTGTAATTTAATGTCTGATATTTTACGGTAAATTTCTGTAATTTAATGTCTGATATTTTAGGGTAAATTTCTGTAATTTAATGTGTTATATTACGGTAAATTTCTGTAATTTAATGTCTGATATTTTACGGTAAATTTCTGTAATTTAATAACTGATATTTTACGGTAAATTTCTGTAATTTAATGTGTTATATTACGGTAAATTTCTGTAATTTAATGTCTGATGTTTTACGGTAAATTTCTGTAATTTAATGTCTGATATTTTACGGTAAATTTCTGTAATTTAATGTCTGATATTTTAGGGTAAATTACTGTAATTTAATGTGTTATATTACGGTAAATTTCTGCAATTTAATGTCTGATGTTTTACGGTAAATTTCTGTAATTTAATGTCTGATATTTTAGGGTAAATTTCTGTAATTTAATGTGTTATATTACGGTAAATTTCTGTAATTTAATGTCTGATATTTTACGGTAAATTTCTGTAATTTAATAACTGATATTTTACGGTAAATTTCTGTAATTTAATGTGTTATATTACGGTAAATTTCTGTAATTTAATGTCTGATGTTTTACGGTAAATTTCTGTAATTTAATGTCTGCTACTTTAGGGTAAATTTCTGTAATTTAATGTCTGATATTTTACGGTAAATTTCTGTAATTTAATGTCTGATATTTTAGGGTAAATTACTGTAATTTAATGTGTTATATTACGGTAAATTTCTGCAATTTAATGTCTGATGTTTTACGGTAAATTTCTGTAATTTAATGTCTGATATTTTAGGGTAAATTTCTGTAATTTAATGTGTTATATTACGGTACATTTCTGTAATTTAATGTCTGATGTTTTACGGTAAATTTCTGTAATTTAATGTCTGCTACTTTAGGGTAAATTTCTGTAATTTAATGTCTGATATTTTAGGGTAAATTTCTGTAATTTAATGTCTGATGTTTTACGGTAAATTTCTGTAATTTAATGTCTGATAATTTAGGGTAAATTTCTGTAATTTAATGTCTGATATTTTAGGGTAAATTTCTATAATTTAATGTCTGATAATTTAGGGTAAATTTCTGTAATTTAATGTCTGATATTTTAGGGTAAATTTCTATAATTTAATGTCTGATAATTTAGGGTAAATTTCTGTCATTTAATGTCTGATATTTACGGTAAATTTCTGTCATTTAATGTCTGATATTTTAGGGTAAATTTCTGTAATTTAATGTCTGATGTTTTACGGTAAATTTCTGTAATTTAATGTCTGATAATTTAGGGTAAATTTCTGTAATTTAATGTCTGATATTTTAGGGTAAATTTCTGTAATTTAATGTCTGCTACTTTAGGGTAAATTTCTGTAATTTAATGTCTGATATTTTAGGGTAAATTTCTGTAATTTAATGTCTGATGTTTTACGGTAAATTTCTGTAATTTAATGTCTGATAATTTAGGGTAAATTTCTGTAATTTAATGTCTGATATTTTAGGGTAAATTTCTATAATTTAATGTCTGATAATTTAGGGTAAATTTCTGTAATTTAATGTCTGATATTTTAGGGTAAATTTCTATAATTTAATGTCTGATAATTTAGGGTAAATTTCTGTCATTTAATGTCTGATATTTACGGTAAATTTCTGTCATTTAATGTCTGATATTTTAGGGTAAATATCTGTAATTTAATGTCTGATATTTTACGGTAAATTTCTGTAATTTAATGTCTGATATTTTAGGGTAAATTTCTGTAATTTAACGGCCGTTATTTTTATGGGGGTTTTTTTCCGGCACCATAGCAGCCAGAAAAAGAAAGTAAAATAACAGATTTTTTTTACAGTTAATGTATGTATTTATGTATGTATGTATGTACAGTATGTATGCATGTTTAAAATATCACTAGAACCACAACAAAACAACTGATCATTTAAAAAAATCCCTGATTCAAAGATTACACAATAATCTCATAATAAGCTGTATTATTGAAAAAAAGAAACCCTGCTTTAGGTAAAGCCTCAATCTTATGTAATAATGGACATTATATTTACAAAAATTAAATATTAGTAAAAGCAATTACAGGAAATATGGCGATGCAACCAAGATATTGCGTTTAAAAAAGTTATAAGTATAGAAATGATCAGCATTTACAATATAAACCCATCTTTTTGAGATAACGTTCAAACAAAAGAGACAGCACCCGTATTATGATGAATGCACCACATTTCACACAGCAGAAGTTGTCGTGTATATACTGGAAATATAAAAAGACATTTTATAACCCGAGACTGACAGGGCGCCAAATGTCACGTTAGTTTCCCTGTTAAACAAAGCTAAACTGTGAAAAAGCTGTTCTGACTGGGTCAGTAGGATGTAAATATATGTGATCTTTGGTGTGCGCTTCAGGTGTGATTTACCATGATCCTCATTCAGAAGGTCAGTCCTATAGCATCAGGACATTTTGACACAAAATAACTAGTCCATTTTCAGCTGACAGATGAAATGATGAACACCGAGTGTAACTGTGAAAAACGTATTGACAGTAAAAAAATGACTTGCTTGGCACAGTGTACCCGAGGCTGAAATTTCGACAGTAACAGCACAGTTGTGTTTTGCAGAGCTACAAACAGTTCATTTCATCCACAGCAGGATAAAGTGTAAAAATCCCTTTTTTTAGAAGTGGATATAAGGCTTTCCTTTTTTTTTTTTTTAAGAGTTTGTACTCAGTCCATCAAAGGCATGCATTTGCAGCATTTGGCCAGCTTGCTTTGGCGTTTGGTTTCCTGGGGGTTGCCATCAGACGTCAGCAGACTATCCATATAGTGTCCATACTCCTCGATGGCATCTTCCACACGAGTAATATAAAGCCAGGTGAAGATCACGCCAAAGAACTAACAAAAAAAATAAATCATAATAATAATAAATCTGAGAGAAATGCCTTTTTTTTTTGCATGCATTGCTATCACAGCATTTTTTGTGGACATTTCCAATCAGACCATTTTGAAAAGATTTTCATGAACCTTTGGGAAATAATTGAAAATTAACAGATATAATAGAATAAGAATGAATAAACTTTCTTCACACTCTATTTAAATTCTTTACTAAGCATTCAGTAAATTATTTTTACAGTCCAGGCTCTACATCACATCATGCATATGAAATATCCAATACATTTTTAATAAAAGGTCTAAATAAAGTGCGAAGAGCTCAATTTTCCACGAACCTCACTACCAACAACAAAAAGTCACTGTTTGGATTTAAGTATGAAAACACATGGGTCTTTGAATTGATCTTTATTCCAGTAGTTATTATGTTTCTGGCATGTTAGAGGGTTGGTGTCAGTTATTTTAAAAATATACTTGTATGTTAAAAGACTACACTCACTGGCCACTTTATTAGGTACACCTTACTAGTACCGGGTTGGACCACCTTTTGCCTTCAGAACTGCCTTAATCCTTTGTGGCATAGATTCAACAAGGTACTGTAAATATTCTGGATATTCTAGATTTTGGTTCATATTGACATGATAGCATCATGCAGTTGCTGCAGATTTGTCGGCTGCACATCCATAATGCGAATCTTTCTTTTCACAACATCCCAAAGATGCTCTATTGGATTGATATCTGGTGACTGTGGAGGCCATTTGAGTACAGTGAACTCATTGTTATGTTCAAGTAACCAGTCTGAGATGATTCACGCTTTATGATATGGTGCGTTATCCTGCTGGAAGTAGCTATCAGAAGATGGGTACACTGTGGTCATAAAGGGATAGATATGGTCAGCAACAATACTCATGCTGAGGCGTTGACATGATGCTCAAATGGTACTAATGGGCCCAAAGTGTGCCAAGAAAATGGCACACTGGTGGTTATTTGAGATACTGTTGCCTTTCTATCAGCTCGAACCAGTCTGGCCATTCTCCTCTTACCTCTGGCATCAACAAGGCATTTGCGCCCACAGAACTCCCAGTTATTTTAAGATATGGTTCTGTGTGAAAATCCCAGTAGATCAGCTGTTTCTGAAATACTCAGACCAGTCCATCTGGCACCAACAACCATGCCATGTTCAAAGTCACTTAAATCACCTTTCTTTCCCATTCTGATGCTCGGTTTGAACAGCAGCAGATCGTCTTGACCATGTCTACACGCCTAAATGCACTGAGTTGCTGCCACGTGATTGGCTGATTAGAAATTGTTAACGAGCAGTTGGACAGGTGTACCTAATAAAGTGGCCGGTGAGTGTATTTCCCATGGCCATATTCCATGATGAAAACACAAAGATGCATCATGCTCAAATGTGAAAGACTTTAAACTGTTCAAAACGACGTTTTTCTTGAATTTGACTTCAAAAATGTTTACATTTTATTGAACTTCATTGAAAGTCTTTGAGATGCACTCTGCTAGACAGTGGACGCCTGTGGCAATGAGGATGCTCTCATTATCAAAACATACTCTCATCCAACTCTTGATGGAAATAAACATTCAGATATTTGAGATCTAAACTCTGAAATTCTTCTGTGAGTTGATTTCAGAGCGTTTATTGGTCACAATAAATCAATAAAGCATCCTCTGTTCTGTTTGATTTCTCATGTCCTGTTTGCTGCCTATTTGCAGTTTCCACACGAGAGCGGTGATGTTTGTTTTGTTAATTTATTGTATCATCTACCCTGCATTTGAACAAGAGTGAGTGTGTAGTAACTGTATATGTTGAGTGTAATCCGAGCAGCAAATGAACAGCCCATAAATCAACCATATCTTCCAATGTATCATTATACAAGCAGTAGAAAGCCGTCTTCATGTGGCACAACTGTTGTTCACTGTGCCATGAACGATTCCACCAAATAACGATACACAGATCTCTTCTGGGTTTTTTTTTTTTTTGGCCAAGCATGTTTATGATGACAAGAGATGAACACAAATGCACTGGTGTGTTTTGTAAATGGCCAACTCTGTAGGGGGTGGACAGGAACAATCTCATTTGGATTCGGACAGCAGCAAACATGCCCAGTGTGAAAATCACCTAATTTACTCCTAAATTACTCCTTTCTGCTGGTGGATTAACTTTTTCACAGCACCATGTTCCCGAAGAGCCTGTGTTAATCTGCACATTTCATGCTGCGGCTATACAATTTGTGCAGTTACATAAATCTCATAATAAACAACGTGGATGGATCACAGTGTGGGCAGACTGACTAATGACTTTTCCCAACTGTGAATCGCCATTTACGGAAAGAACTTTGAAAGTAATTATAAAAGCTTCTCAATTTTCTCATAAAAAGTCCCAGCACCCCCCTTCCTCCCATATGCATAAACATACTTGCACGCTACATCAGATTGAAAAATGTTCAGATGGAAACATTGCAATCCAATGTTGGAATGGAAATCCTAGATCCAGGTCTCTCTCTATAATATTTGAGCTTATCTGTGACAGATAACGCCTCACATATTCTGGCATCATTTCCTCTGTAACAGCCTACAGACAGGGACTGTCTGACCTAACAGAAACTTGTCTCCAGCAGCTCCTTTATAAGAATTAAATTGCATCTTGTGTGCGTGCATTGTTCCGAGTGCTGGTTGAAGTTGATCAGCAGTGTTAAAATGACTATATAATGGATTCAAAATTTACGTGATTATGATAATCCACATCTGCGACTGTGCTGTATTCAGAACATCAGAGCAACTATTTAAAAGTGGTTAAACGAGGGGACACACAGCAGCAGCTGCACATTAGGGGATGCTTTCCAAAGTGAAAGAGGTTTCTGAGCTGCTAATTTGTTGAAAACCGTTCTACTCGTGGTACTTTTTTTTTTGTGAAAAATTTTAAATGTATTCATACCACGTCTCAAACACCACTCACCACTTCATCAGTATGGAAAACACTTAATGAAGGGATATTTTCTTAATTACTCTGAACATACGAATGGGCATAGATATTAATGAAACCCAGTATCCAGAACCAAGTGTCTCCGTGATATATTAAATAATATTCAATTTCTTGCACTTGCCCAGACTGATGGATTCACTTTCTAAGGCCTTAATTTAGAGCAAGTTTTTTGTTTGTTTTTTCTCTGTGTATTAGGGCCGCACAACACATCGTTCCAGCATCGATATCGCAATGAGATCATTCACAATAGTCACATCGCAGGATATATGTTGAGTTTGTATTATAATTTCAAGAGTTCACACTTAGCTGATGATTAATTATAAGCTTGTTTGGCATGCTGTCCCCGGAGAGAGCCCTGAGCTCATAAGATCCTCGAGCCCGGGGCTCCCTCCCGTTGCAAGGCGAGAGGGGAGTTTGAGCTCAGGTTGATCTCGAGAACTCCCCCGCTGTAATAACCAATGAACAGCCAGAGATTGCTCTTGAGAGATAACCATTTACTAGGAGCATGTCTATAGTGCCGGTTTGGATTAGTGAATTAACTTATGTTGCATGTTTTTTGGATGGTGGGAGGAAACCGGGGAACCCTGGGGAAACCCATGTGAGCATGGGAAAAAAATGCAAACTCCGCACAGAAATGTCTGCTGGTTTGGTAAAGCCTAGAACCAGAGACATTCTTGCTGTGAGGCAACAGTGCTAAGCACTGGGCCACCGTGTCACCCATCTAGGAAGAAGGAGGAGTAGGGGTGGATGGGGGGATTCTTCAAAACGAAGATAGCGGTGGTACGTAACCCAGGGTATTTGGAGTAGCTTAGGAGTCGTCTGATTGGTGCATTGATAATTTGATAATGCGGATCCAGCCGCTAGCAATCGTAAGCACGTGATCCTCTCGAAATTAGTTTATAACTAAACTTCACTTATCATTTGCTTGTGTTTTTGATGCCTGTGATTGTATAATGATTTTAAAAGCTTTCAGGTATAAGAAATTGTACCATTTGTGACCTTAACTAGGATTCATTTTATTGAATTATTTTTATCATTCAGTTACTGTACTTAATACTGTTAGACTCGGGAAACGATAAAACACTATATTTCAATTGTATCTTTTTCTTGACTGTATTTATAGATTGTTATGCATGAAAATACTACAGTAACAACACAACACATTCAAATACAGAAATGCACTGCAAATAGCACAGACAACAGCGAAAATATTTCAGGGGACCCCAAAAATTTTAAAGATTGTTTATTAGATTTTATGGAGAATCTGCAGAATCATCCAAATCCATCTAACATTATAAATACTTTCCAAATAGACATATGAAGTAATCTGGTCAAATTGTATTCGTGTCGCAAAATTTATATTAAAATAAATAACTATCACAATGTTAAATTTTTCCAATATCGTGCAGCCCTAAAGTGTATGTTTTCTTTAGGTAAGTAAATGAAAGTGTTAGTTCACCCAAAAATTACCTTCAAATCATTCAAAACCCCTGAGACCTTTGTTCATCTTCAGAACACACATTAAGGTATTATATAGATCTGAGAATGTAGGAGTTCCCTTATCCTCCATTGACAGCAAGGTTTCAGACTCGTATAAAGTCTAGAATCTTATATAAAAAAATCCTCAAATACTCCATTTGTCAATCGTGTCCCAATGGTGGTGCAATCGAAATATTTTTAAGCTACAGGAAGATATTTTTGCACCCATAAATCAAAAACTAACATTCAACAGTTTCTTCTCCTCAGTGTCAGTATAGGATGTACATCAGGTCATGTGTCGGACTTGGTCACGCCTCTGACATAATATCTCAGATTCAGATTCAATTCAATTCATGTTTATTTCTAAAGCGCTTTTACAATGTAGATTGTGTCAAAGCAGCTTAACATAGAAGTTCTAGTAAAGTGAAAGTCAGTCCAGTTTTCAGAGTATCTTAAAATTTCACTGCTGAAAGTCCAAACACTGAAAAGCAAATCCATCGATGCACCTTTGATTTCTTTCAAATAGATATGTTGGCATCTGTGCGGGGTGGGGTGGGGGACGTACAGTATAAAGTACAGTATACGCCACTGTGAAGCGCTCATGATTGCACATATTATACTGACCCTGAGGAGAACAAACCCTTCAATAAAGTTGTTATTATTATTTGTTATTTTTGTGCACAAAAAAAAATTCTCGTGGCTTGACAATACTCCAAATGAACCACTGAAGGCATATAGGTTCCTGAAATTGACTGAGTCAGAACCATTGGTTTCTATGGAGGATTAGGGAGCTCTTATATTTCATCTACAATGTCTTAATTTGTGTTCCAACGATTAACAAAGATCTTGGGGGTTTGGAATGACACAAGGTTGAGTAATTAATAAGAGAATTTTCATTTTTGGTTGAGTAGACCCTTTAATAGGGGTGGGACTGGACTACTGATTTCCAAAGAATGGAAATTCACTCAGAGACCGTCCCTGCCAAAAATCAGCTCTTTTGAACTCCATGCAGTCACCATTATCCACCCCTTTCGCATAAATGTGGTTGTCATCTACCGCCCACCGGGTACATTAGGTCACTTCTTGGATGAACTGGATGTTCTTCTCTCATCTTTTTCTGATTATGACACTCCCTTGTTGGTGCTAGGTGACTTCAACATCCACATAGAAAGACCTCAAGCTGCTGACTTCCAGACTCTGCTTGCATCTTTCGACCTCAAAAGAGCACCTACCTCTGCTACTCACAAATCAGGTAATCAACTAGACCTTATTTACACTCGACATTGCCTCGCTGACCAAACACTAGTAACTCCACTACAAACATCGGATCATTTCCTTCTCTCTCTCAACATCCACATTACTCCTGAGCCGCCACACACTCCTACTCTAGTTGCCTTTCGCAGAAACCTACGCTCTCTCTCACCCAACAGACTATCCACCATTGTTTCTAACTCTCTTCCTCCATCTTCCAAACTCTCTGCACTTGATACGAACAGTGCAACTGATACACTCTGCTCCACGCTAACATCATGTCTAGACAGACTATGCCCTCTGACATCCAGACCAACCCGAGCCAGTCCTCCTGCACCCTGGCTCTCTGATGTTCTCCGTGAGCATCGCTCAAAACTTCGGGCTGCTGAGAGAAGCTGGCGAAAAACAAAAAATCCTGAACAGCTCATAACATACCAAACTCTTCTGTCTTCTTTCTCGACCGAGGTTACTTCTGCAAAGCAGACATACTTCCGTCAGAAAGTCAACAGTGCCACCAATCCTCGCTTGCTTTTTAAAACATTTTCCTCCCTCCTTCACCCTCCTCCTCCACCCGCATCCTCCACACTCACTACTGATGACTTTGCTACATTCTTTTGCACCAAAACTGCAAAAATCAGTGCTCAATTTGCTGCACCTACAACAAACACGCAAGATACACCACCAACACCACACACACTCACCTCTTTCTCCCAGCTCTCTGAGTCTGAGGTGTCCAATCTCGTGCTATCAAGCCATGCAACCACCTGTCCGCTAGATCCCATTCCCTCTCATCTCCTGCAAGCCATTTCTCCTGCAGTCATACCAACACTGACTCACATAATTAACACATCTCTCGACTCTGGTCTATTCCCTACTTCATTTAAGCAGGCTAGGGTAACCCCTCTGCTAAAGAAACCCAACCTGGATCAAACGCTACTTGAAAACTACCGACCGGTATCCCTGCTTCCATTCATGGCCAAGATTTTGGAGAAAGTAGTGTTCAATCAAGTCCTAGACTTTCTTACTCAAAACAACCTCATGGACATCAAGCAATCTGGCTTTAAGAAAGGCCACTCAACTGAGACTGCCCTGCTCTCGGTCGTGGAGGACCTCAGACTGGCTAAAGCAGACTCTAAATCATCTGTCCTCATCTTGCTGGATTTATCAGCTGCTTTTGACACTGTAAACCACCAGATCCTGCTATCTACGCTTGAGTCACTGGGCGTCACAGGCACTGTTATTCAATGGTTCAGTTCCTACCTCTCGGACAGGTCATTCAGGGTGTCATGGAGGGGAGAGGTGTCCAACCTACAGCATCTATACACTGGGGTACCTCAGGGCTCTGTGCTTGGACCACTTCTCTTCTCTATCTACACGGCATCTTTAGGAACAGTCATCCAGAAACATGGTTTTTCCTACCACTGCTATGCTGATGACACCCAGCTATACCTCTCTTTCCACCCTGATGATCCCTCGGTTCCAGCTCGCATTTCAGCCTGCCTGTCAGACATTTCACTCTGGATGAAAGATCATCATCTCCAGCTTAACCCCATGAAAACGGAAATGCTTGAAGTTTCTGCCAACCCGACTCTTCACCATAACTTTTCAATCCAGATGGACGGAGCAACCATCACTGCATCCAAAATGGTAAAAAGCCTTGGAGTTACGATTGATGACCAACTGAACTTCTCTGACCACATTTCTAGAACTGCCCGATCTTGCAGATTCGCACTCTACAACATCAGAAAGGTCCGACCCTTCCTATCTGAACATACAGCTCAACTCATTGTTCAAGCTCTTGTCCTCTCCAAACTGGACTATTGCAACTCTCTGCTAGCCGGGCTACCAGCTAGTTCTATCAAACCTCTTCAGCTGCTTCAGAACGCAGCAGCTCGAGTGGTCTTTGATGAACCCAAAAGAGCACATGTCACTCCGCTACTCACCCGTTTGCACTGGCTTCCAGTTGCTGCCCGCATCAAATTCAAAGCTCTGATGTTTGCTTACAAAGTGACCTCTGGCTTTGCTCCTTCGTATCTGCTCTCACTTCTGCAGATATATGTGCCCTCCAGAAACTTGCGTTCTGTGAATGAACGTCGCCTCGTTGTTCCATCCCAAAGAGGGAAGAAATCACTTTCCCGAACTCTCACATTCAATCTGCCCAGTTGGTGGAATGAACTCCCTAACTACATCAGAACTGCAGAGTCACTTGCTGTCTTCAAGAAACGACTAAAAACGCAACTGTTTAGTCTCCACTTTTCCTCCTAATCTGCAATTGCCTCTCTGGCTATACCACTAACTGAGCCCTCTTTCTCTCTCTCTCTCTCTAAAAAAAAAATAAAAAATAAAAAAAAAAAAAAAAAAAAAATTTCTACTAATGTTTTGCTTCTTAGACTTTTACACGCCTGAAACTTGTCTATAGCGCTTGTTCACTGCTGCTCGTATAGTTGTGTAAATTGCTTCCTTGTCCTCATTTGTAAGTCGCTTTGGATAAAAGCGTCTGCTAAATGACTAAATGTAAATGTAAATGTAATAGCATCTTTTCATTTTGGGGTGAAAAAAAACACTTTTAAAGAGTTAAATCTACCTGATTAAGGTTACCATTTTTAAATGTTTGAATGTGAATGTTAACTTGGCTAATTTCTTATTTTTAAGACTTTAGTTTGCACCTCATCATCTTAGTTCACGTCTATGAAATATAAAATGATATAATTTATATGTGTACACACTTGTGTAGCTCGAATATGTGTAATCCTTTTTAAATCACTGGCCAGATGAAAGCTTGATATTTGTTTGCTATGATTATAGGCTTAGAATGACTGTGGGATTAAATAAGCGTAGGCAGCGAGTCTAGATCTTGAAGACGAACGCTTGTAGCTGCGTTGTGCTGTAATAACTTATAAACAGGAATAGGACTTGTATGAAAAAAAATGTAAAATTTTTTTGTAGCAACAAAAATGTAGCAACTGCATTGTTTGAATATAAAAAACAGGCCAATAATACATCATTGATGTATTATTATTATTAAAATACATGCGAATGTGAAACGTGGTTTGGCAGGAGTGCCAAAATTATGGCTCACAATAAGCACTGTGTAGTTTTATTCAAAACAGGCATAATGGAAATAACATTCTCACAACAGAGAATGTGATTATCCAACTGATGGATAAATGCAGGAAAGTTTTTTTGTTCAGTCTACAGAAACTACTGTTGTCGTAGTCTGTCCAATTAGAAGAATCAGCAGAAGATTGTGTGAAAATTGAATATATATATATATATATATATATATATATATATATATATATATATATATATATATATATATATATATATATATATATTATTTGCATCAATAAATTGAGCTCTTATACTGCAAAGCATGATGGATGTATTGATTTTGTGATGTTCATAGTAAAACTTAAAAAAGGGATGTCTGATTTGTGAAAAATTACAAGAAGCCAATCTTACAAATCACCTATGATTAAGTGTTTTTTACATATTCCCCTCCACGGCTCTTTGAAATCCATTTAAAAAGACAATAATTGTTCTCACAACTCTTATCTCTAACACTTCAAAAACTTTATGAGGTTCTTAGAGTCAAAGAAAATGTACGTTTTGTTCTTAGCAGTCTCGCAGACTTGTAATTAAAAGATAAGTCAAAGTATATTTTATTTAAAGTGTACCATTTGCATCATTAAAAATGACTTGCGCTGACAATCTACATCACCTTATCTCTGATGAGTCTTACCTGCGGAAGAAAGATGCCTAGAAGAAGTCCAGCCATTGTTTTGTAGTTGTCTATTAACCAAATGAAGACAGCGTCGGTGCAGCCACGAGTGTAGATAATGTCTGCATTGTCAATTCTCTGCAGGCAAAGGTCAGGTCATATTCAAAGTTCAATATTCATTATCATATTGTCAGAATTTTTAAAAAATGCCCTCGCTGAATGGCTAATTAGCAATCAATACTGCAAAGTCATAAGCTGTGTCTGAAAAAGAACACTTTCCCTTTATATTATACAATAAAAAATTGATAGTATTTAAAACAAATTAGGAAACTGAGGTCCTTAAACATGCATCTGCCAGACTTTTTACTATTTCATGTGGTCATGACAGATGATTTATGAAAAAGCAGTGAGGTGATACAACTGATACTGCTAGGTCATGAGACAGTGACTACGTTTACATGGACATCAGTAATCGAATTATTTGCTTTAATCTAATTAAGATAATAATAAGCCTAAGGTGTTTACATGAGTGTTACTTTCATGATTCCTCATGTTTTTCATGTTATACCACATAATATGATTAACGTCATTACGTCACCGCGCTATCTACGTTTCCTCCTGGGTAGGTGCAAAGAGTGTCAAACAGCCGTGTGTACATGCCTGTACTGCACTTTAATAATGCGACTAAAATCGACATATTCAACATGTCTTAATTCGATTTCTCTTTAGTTCGATTATGACCATAATCTGATTAAATTAATAAAAAAATAATAAATAAATAAATTTTAAAAAATTAAGAAAAACAAAACAAAAAAAACACAGTTTACATGGTAGACTCTTAATCAGAGTATTGTCTTAAATCGCATTAAAATCGAATTATTGGTGTCCATGTGAACGTAGTCATTGATAACCTGTCAGAAACAATTCAGAACATGCTTTTATAACATTTATGAAGTACATTTAAATTCACACGCAGCAGCTCCAGCTCAAACAGGATGTGATTTTCAGATGCACTGATTGATTGCAACTATATTGGGAGATAATTGGATGCTGTTATCATCATTCATCTGGGCAAGCTGCGTATTCTCACAGCCTGTTAACATTCAGAATTGATTCTCGCTGCTTTTCAATGAAGACCTGATTAAAGATTAGACCTTTGACCCTTCAAAAAGACAGGATCGACTCAAGACTTTTGAATTACACAAGACTGTAGCTACTCTCTTTCTTTTTTGTTCACAAGACCAGAGGCAACGCAACAAAACAGAGTCATAAATAGAGGTGATGAGGGAACGTACCTCCTTATGCAGGGTCTTGTATCCGCACATCGTATTAACAACTTCACCAGGCTGTAATACACAACAAATGAACATTTTCGTATAGGTGAAAACAGTTTCTATTCCTCATTTCCCATAAAAAAAAAGAAAGATCACATTGGCTGTGAGATTGTGTTAGAGTACTTGTTTAGCAAACAGCAAAACCTCTAGGGGAAAAAAAGACATTCTCAACCCTTTGGATCATACGTATGAAATTACACTCTGTGCTGATTAATGACTGGGCCATTCTCTTCATAACAGGTTTCCATTACGCTAGTTTTGATCATTCTAGCTTGTGGTTTTAGCCTTCAGTCAGTTGTAAGAATACTAAGCTTTAGAAACGAAGCTGAAATCATTCTGTGAGAAACTCAATTCAAACCAGTATTATGAAGAAGCACGACCTCATTATAGTTCCATACTGTATATAGGCCACATAACACAGCTCAAACTGGTTGTCAGTACACATTTAAGTGCTTAATCCTGTACACACACAGTTCAGTAATTTACAAGAGAGACAATTGCATTTTACAACCAAATAACCTAAATCATAGGTCTCAAACTGGATTCCTGGAGTGCCGCAGCTCTGCACAGTTTTGCTCGAACCCTAATCAAGCACAGCTGATTCAACTAATCAAGATGTTGAAGACTCTTTTGAACACCTTGAATACTTGTATCAGGTGTGTCTTATTAGGGTTGGAGCAAAACTGTGCAGTGCTGCGGCACTCCAGGAATTGAGTTTGAGACCCATAACCTTAATGAAGTATGCAGGGAGTGATAAAGTTAGTGCATACACTGTAAAAAACGATGGGTTCCACACAATCGATTTGTGTTGACACAACATGAAGGAACTACGTTTATTTTTTTACAAATTCAAGTGGATTGAACATCAAAAAATTAAGTTGTTGCAAAAAAATACTCAATAGTTGTGTTGTTTCAGCTCATTTTAAAGTAGCTTGAACAAAAAGCAAATTTTTTTTTCAGAACTAGAAAGAGAAATCAAAGGAAAGGAGGTACATCTTAGTTGTTTCTTAATATGCGTTCTTCATCAATCTTGCAAGCTTGCGTTTCTCATGTAACATCATCATCAACCGCCGAAGTTCAGTTCCAATAATTAAGAGAGACCACAAAAACAGAGGATGTGTGGAAAAAACTTGATGTGTTCTTGACATAGAAAATGCATAGAATGCAGACTTAATAAAGGCATAAACGCATTAATGCTTTGACAAGCATCATAACCACCTTGTTGACCTTTTATACATCATTAATATTTTAATTGCTTATTATTATTTAGCAGAGTTGTGTCGGTATATTATTAAAGGCAAGCGTGAGCAAAAAAATATATATTTTCAAGGAGTGCACCTTAAAGGGTTAAGGGTGTTTATTTGCTGAAATTCATATAAAAATATTTGTTATTTTTATTTGTGCAAAAATCTATGTAAGGCTATATATATATATATATATATATATATATATATATATATATATATATATATATATATTTATATAATAAATACATCATTGTTTGAATGTTTTAACGTTTAAATTATTTTCTGGTAAAACACATGAAGGTCATGTGACCGTCAGTGAGAATGCAGCGTTTCATTTCTTACAGAATGCATTCTCTGTTGTTGTGACCTTCTGTGTTCATTGTTTGGAGAAAACTTGGCAAGTTCTCCACGAGAAGTGAGTCTACCAGATCTTTCTTAATAATAATAATGATAATAATAATAATAATAATAATAATAATAATAATAATAATAATAAGAAGAAGAAGAAGAAGAAGAAGAAGAAGAAGAAGAGGAAGAAGAGGAAGAAGAAGAAGAAGAAGAAGAAGCTCACATTATACTCTTTATCATGAAAATAAACCAAATATTTGACCCCAAACCACAAAACTAGTCAAAAATACATTGTATAGACTATTGTATATTCTTTAATAGCAAAATTATTATCATATTAAGTATAGATCATGTTCCATGGAGAAATTTTGTAAATTTTGCACTGTAAATATATTTAAAACTAGTTATTAGTTAGTAATAAGTTATAAATAATAAGCATTGCTAAGAACTTCATTTATGCAAAAGATGATTCTCTCAAATTCCATATATTTTAACAGTATGGAAGTGTATTTATTCAGCTTTTAGTTGATGTATAAATTTTAATTTGAAATAAATGACACTTATGGTTTTGTGGTTCAGATCAAAATATTGCAACCTGCCTACTTTGTAACTGCATAAATTCTGCCACTAAAACTAAAGACTGGAAAATAAGCACTGCTTAAAATAAGTGGCCATAGCAACACTTCCAGAGCAACACTCAGTGATGGAGCTTTCCTTAAAAAAAACAAAACACAGTGGATAAATTATCGCAACAGTAATAAATCTCTGGGTGTTCTAATATCAAATGCTACAGATATCAGTGTCAATCAAGGCAATTTTACAAGAAAAATCACATTCCATACACACACAGAAGGATATTTTATGGCATTCACTCTTGCTTTTGTTGCCTCTGAAACGTCACAGTGTATACGTGGGCACAGATTTTTCAGATGGCATCAAAATGAAATAGATTTGCCCGATTACCACACAGGACAAGCTGATGATTGGACCAATTTACATTTAAAGTGACAAGCCTATCAGCAGACAACCCAAAAAGACAAACTGATAAGTAGACTGAGAATTTGAGGATGTCATTTGACTTTTGATCTAGACTAATTCACCCAAGGGGAATGCAAAAAGCTGGGAAACAAGTTAAATATTCAATTCCATAAACCATTATAAGCACTTTTTAAAAATGTTTAACAACTGTCCATTTAAAAAGATAGGTTCTTGCCTTGAAGAAATTCTAAAGTGTGTGATATCAAGTCCTAGTAGGTAACCGTGCCTGGAGATAATAAGCTACACTCACCGGCCACTTTATTAGGTACACCTGTCCAACTGCTTGTTAACGAAAATTTCTGATTAGCCAATCACATGGCAGCAATTCTATTCAGACATGTAGACATGGTCAAGATGATCTACTGCAGTTCAAACCGAGCATCAGAATGGGGAAGAAAGGTTATTTAAGTGACTTCGAACGTGGCATGGTTGTTTGTGCCAGACAGGCTGGTCTGAGTATTTCAGAAAATGCTGCTGCGATTTTCATGCACAACCATCTCTAGGGTTTACAGAGAATGGTCAGAAAAATAGAAAATATCCAGTGAGCGGCAGTTCTGTGGGCGCAAATGTCTTGTTGATGCCAGAGGTCAGAGGAGGATTGCAGGACTGGTTTGAGCCGATAGAAAGGCAACAGTAACTCAAATAACCACTTGTTACAACCGAGGTATCCTTGAGGCGGATGGGCTATAGCAGCAGAAAACCACACCGGGCACCACTCCTGTCAGCTAAGAACAGGAAACTGAGGCTACAATTTGCACAGGCTCATCAAAATTGAACAATAGAAGATCGGAAAAAAACGTTGCCTGGTCTGATGAGTCTCAATTTCTGCTGCATCTTTCGGATGATAGGGTCAGAATTTGGCATCAACAACATGAAAGCATGGATCCATCCTGCCTTGTATGAACAGTTCAGGCTTGTGCTGGTGGTGTAATGGTGTGGGGGTTATTTTCTTGGTACACTTTTGGCCCATTAGTACCAATTGAGAATTCTGTCAATGCCACAGTCTATTGTTGAGTATTGTTGTTGACCATATCCATCTCTTTTTGACCACAGTGTGCCCATCATGAAATAGCTACTTCCAGCAGGGCAACGCACCATGTCAGAAAGCGCGAATCATCTCAGACTGGCTTCATGAACATGACAATGACTTCACTGTACTAAAATGGCCTCAAGTCACCAGATCTCAACCCAATAGAGCACCTTTGGGATGTGGTGGAACAGAAGATTCGCATTATGGATGTGCAGCTGACAAACCTGCAGCATCTGCGTGATGCTATCATGTCAATATCGATAAATCTCTGAGGAATGTTTCCAGTATACCTTGTTGAATCTATGCCACGAAGGATTAAGGAAGTTCTGAATGAAAAGGGGGTCCAACCCCCTACTAGTGAAGTGTACCTAATAAAGTGGCCAGTGAGCATACAAATATAACTAATACTGTATTATTGCTTTCTGTTAGATAGCAGTACATGAATATTTTGTGAAAGTTCTACACTGTAATATTTGAAATCAATAAAATGCAAAAATAAGAAAATGCAGGTATTACTTTAGTAATAGATTAAGATTAGCATAAATTTTTTTGTTCTGTAAATCTATCTTCATAACGTTGTTCATATGGTAGTTCTGTATATTTCTTTATAAACATTGAATTAAGTTGCTAGTGGTATATGGTTTCATATCTTGTAATCTGGTTTACAAGCAAAGGTACAAACTGATCTCCATCAGGCATAATGGAGATGGATTCAGAAGATTCAAGTTCATGTCATCAGATTAAATTTCAACTTCATTCTGATGTAATCTTCACATATAGAAAGCCGTTTAGGGCAATGTTTTGTCTTTAGACTAAAATAATGATGAGGTAACGTCACAGGTAATCTGCACACAGCTGGATGTTGGCAGGCTCTTTGTTTGTTCCAAAACCAATGAAAAATGAATGACCTTTTGACGGTAAGACCTGCTTTGGTATCGTACTTCAGAGGATCTATTTTTCAACTGGTATATGCGTCTTCAAAAATAAGCTCTTTTAGTATTCAGCCGTCTGGGGCTGTGCTATGAATGCGCAGGCTTGTGCTTAGAGCGCCAGACAAGAAAATAAACCTGCAAGACACAAATGAACAAAAACAGATGCTATCTTTATCATCACGTGACTTTTTTTGACGACCTCTGGTGATCAGATCAGTGAAAGCATGTCAATTTCAGACAAAAATAGAGATGAAGTTCCACACAATTGATTCCCGTTGTCCCAACACAAATCGATTAAGTTAACTTAACAAATTTAAGTTAATTGAACATAAAACAATTAAGTCGTGCCAAAAAAATCTTAAAAATTGTGTTGTTTCAGCTCATTTTAGTATGAAAAGCAATAGCATAATAGTGATAGTGAGTGTAATAGTAAACAAACAGTCTAATCAAAATAAAGTGTATTTTTTCTATTTTATATATATATATATATATATATATATATATATATATATATATATATATATATATATATATATATATATATATATATATATATATATATATATAAATAAATAATGAAAGTGATTTAATAATGTTTTTTGTTTTTCTGATGTTTTTTTGTTTAACAGAAGAAAGTGATAAAGATTTGAAAGCATTGTAATTATGGCCGAATGAGCAACATTATTAGATGAACCATTCCTTTAATTAAGAAAATCAGCTCTTATTCACCAGGAAGTGACATCATTTTTGGCACCACAGCAGCAGCCTAAACATCTCACTCTAAATTGCCTCTAATGTAAGCGACCTCTCATTCACTCAGTGAACAATAGCGAACTCTAGCTCTTTATTTCCATTCTTTTAGAAAGTATGTTCATGCTCTTGCCACTCTATAAATAATCAATCTATCAATCAATGCTTTGAAGCACTTTTTACACAGCCTTTTAGCCTTTTATAGAAATACATCTTTAAAAACAACCCAAAAATATTCACTTTTAGCTGATACAGATTTCTAAAGACACAAAGCAGGAGTGAACCAGATAACACAGGATCATTATGAGCTTGACGTTTCCATAAATCAACAAAAGCAAATGCCTATTATGAAAACCTGAGCTGAAAACATTTCATATTCCTCAATATTTCTAAAGCATGTGGACAGCGTTCTTTGCCAGTTTACTGGGTGTAGTGTCATTATTTTTGCACCTGTAACATGCGGCTTGTGCCAGTTCATTTTGAAACTGAAAGCAGCTGCGAGCACTTAACAAGGACAGAACAAAACTAGCCCAGGAATGCTGAAAAACACAAAGAGACTATTTGTGTTCATTTGTGCATTATCTGCACACATTTCTCCCTTTATGCCTCCTTTCAGTTGAGCAAACAGTAACTTCATAAAAGACTCAATCATAAAAGCAATACATTCTTTTGGCTTCATTTTAAGCCCAGGATCGTATTTCTTATTTATCAGAAGATTTGTAGTTGTTTGATAAACTACCGCAGTTGATGGTAACAACAATGCCAAAGTTCACAGATGTATAACATACAGCTGTATATTGTATATGTTTCTGAAACATTCACAGAAAGACCATGGAGATTCTGATCACCTGATCACAACGCCCTGATCGAATTTTTTGCATTTCCTGGACAACATTAATAAAACAAATAAGGGAATTTACACTTTCCCATTTCATGGTCGAATAGCTAACCGAGCAGAAAAAATAAATGAAGTGATCAGGTGTAAACAGCCCCTTAAAGGGGTGGTCCACTACGAAATCATATTTGAAACTTTAGTTACATTTACATTTACATTTAGTCATTTAGCAGATGCTTTTATCCAAAGCGACTTACAAATGAGGACAAGGAAGCAATTTACACAACTATAAGAGCAGCAGTGAACAAGTGCTATAGACAAGTTTCAGTTGTGTAAAGTCTAAGCAAAGCATTAGTAATGTTTTTTTTTTTTTAGAGAGAGAGAGAGAGTACAGTTAGTGGTATAGCCAGAGAGGCAGTTAAGATTAGGAAGGAAAGTGGAGACTAAATAGTTGAGATTTTAGTCGTTTCTTGAAGACAGCAAGTGACTCTGCTGTTCTGATGTAGTTAGGGAGTTCATTCCACCAACTGGGCAGATTGAATGTGAGAGTTCGGGAAAGTGATTTCTTCCCTCTTCGGGATGGAACCACGAGGCGACGTTCATTCACAGAACACAAGTTTCTGGAGGGCACATAAATCTGCAGAAGTGAGAGCAGATAAGAAGGAGCAAAGCCAGAGGTCGCTTAGGAAGCAAACATCAGAGCTTTGAATTTGATCCGAGCAGCAACTGGCAGCCAGTGCAAACGGGTGAGTAGCGGAGTGACATGTGCTCTTTTGGGTTCATCAAAGACCACTCGTGCTGCTGCGTTCTGAAGCAGCTGAAGAGGTTTGATAGAATTAGCTTGAAGCCCGGCTAGTAGAGAGTTGCAATAGTCCAGTTTGGAGAGAACAAGAGCTTGAACAATGAGTTGAGCTGTATGTTCAGATAGGAAGGGTCGGACCTTTCTGATGTTATAGAGTGCGAATCTGCAAGATCGAGCAGTTCTAGAAATGTGGTCAGAGAAGTTTAGTTGGTCATCAATCGTTAATCCAAGGCTTTTTACCAGTTGATGTGTAATGTTCAGTAGCTGTGTGACCATAACCAACATCTCTGAATGTAATACCCTCAAAGTGCAATGCAAAGGGAGACGTTGGCTTTTAGAGAGATAGGTTAGTAAAGCCTACAGCAGACGAAGTTTGGGAACTACAAAAAAATACATCCAGGCTAGTTTGCCACCATCAACAGTTTAGCTACAAATTCATATTTATCTGTTAAACGCTATAAACAGCCAAATTCTTCACCCGCGTGAGCAGTGTCTCTCGATGCAGACGGTTTCCCTGCACTCTAAATCTCAAATAACAAACTTGCAAAGGATATGTGAATGTTTCACAATGCCGTGTTCACACCAGACGCTGAACGCGCAAATAAACCACGCTATTTGCGCATAAATAGGCACGTGAACATTTTGAGTTTTCTCGCTTCATTCGTGCATCAATGCATGGGCAGGGTTTCTGTCTGCCTGGTGACTCTAGCTTCCTTGCTAAATAGCTAACATGGATTTTATTGAGAGACTAGCTGTGTTTATGTGCTTTATGAAGGTTGAAAAATAGCGTTGATTCGTTTAGAGTAGTGTCTGAATCCACTAGACCTATTCAGAGGTGCACCTAGCTCTGTGAGCTCATAAACTCCTCCAGAAATTATACCTGGATGATGGAAGCTTTCAGCATTGCTTCAGACTGAGCCGAGCCCAGTTTGATGAACTGTTGTCAGGTGTCAGCAGGAGGATTTTTCCCCTGGCACACCAACAGCAGCCGTTACATCATAATTACGTCCCTACAAGAGAAAGCTCCTGATTGGTTAACACAGAGCGAATGTCCACTGAAGTTCAGATTTTCCAACTTGAGTGATTCAAGTGAAGCAATTCAATCGCGCATGTATGACATGTATATCACTCGTGCTTGAGGCTTCTTCCGTGTCTGGTGTGAACGCAGCATAAAACGTACATGTTTATTCCGAATATATGTGAAAGACATTTGTCAGATTTTATTTTAGAGAGCGTGAGGTTCAGCTGTGTCCTTTTCATTTTCTGTCTGATTCAGGCTCAAACTGAAAACAGCTACTCTGACTGACAATATTTACAGAGCAGTGGCACAGCGAGTGCTAGAGGTGTGACACTTTTCCTGGTGACGTGGAGCCAAACGGCTAACACAGCACTTTTACACAGTTAGCTGACCAATCAGAGCCTCTTGATGGCGGTCTTTCAGAGGAACTAGGAATATGTCGTTTTCATGTTAGCTGAGTAGCTGTATATAATTAAAGTAAGATTTTTTACAGATGAATCATGAGCACACATTGTTTTACATCTTATAAACAAAACCGAGCCTTAAAATACACTCTGGACCACCCTTTTAAAGCTGACTTTTGAGCATTATTACTCCAGTCTTTATTATTTTCCTCTTAAAATTTGACTATTCTTATATTTTGCTTAAAATAAGTATCTATTAACAACAAAAATGTGCAAAATAACCAAAAAGCACTCATCAGAAACAGAAAACAAAGTTAACTAATCATTTCAATATTCAAGCAGTCTCTCCTTGCTTTCTAAAACTATAACATTGCTTATTATGGAATGCTCTTAACATTATGATGTGTGTTAAAATGCTTTATTTTTACCATCTTGTTTCCCATTCATGTGCTATGTATGTATTGGCATTACATAAAGTAACAAAGAGGTACCAAAATATACCCCTGAACCTTACCTTAATCCATGTAGTCACCTTATGTTACCCAGCAATTTCTTAGATAAGTACACTGTAAGTACACAATAAATGCACATACTGCTAAATAAAAGGCAACCCAAAAATTGTTCATTTGAATGGCTGGAGTGAATCTGCAATTCTTGTAGCTTTAGCGTTTTTAGCAGGACAGAGAGAAAAAAAAAACACTGAGCTAAAAGTATCTGAATGAAGCACGTTTGGCTCTAGATAAAAATATTAGCAGATATAGTGCCACTAGATTGTTACCATAAATGACCCTGGATGCTTGTGACTCACGGCTCACTTCAAACTGCAGAAAAACTAAAATGGTGCTAAAAAAGGTGTCATTACGTTTGGTTTGATTCAAACCAGTGTCCACTATTTGAAAACCTCTGGTATACTTTAAATTTTTCTGATAAACTGGAGTCATACAAGCGTAACTCTTGTGTTTAACAGTAAACAGAACATAATGAGTTAGTCTTTCATGTTACAAAAATGAACAAAAAAATCATGAACAAACCGTGATGATACAGCAGGTGTAAGGAGCTGCACAGGCCAGTGGACCAGGAGCAGAACAGTTATGATACATGTTCACCTCCCAGTCCTTGTACTCGGTTCCTCCACAACATTTGAACTGGAAAAACAAGAAGCACAAATTATCAATGGAAATACTGGCACAGTTTCAGAAGAAGACCATGCTAATGCTGCTTGTTTTCTCATCTGCCTGCACAAAAGTAGATGTACAAGTCTACTGGAAGAATATTTGCACAATGTACTTTTACATAATTTGGGTAACATGCAACGGGTTGAATTTATTACCAAGTCCTGTGCTAAACTGCACCTAGTTTGACAGGGCATGAAGCATGAGAGGTGATATGAATAATCCAAGCTGCTTTGTATTCATTTATCGAGCCAAAAGCTTTCAGAGGACGAGCATGAATAAATATTAGACTTCTGTCTTCCTTCACTGAATGGCACAATTCATATTCCAGCCCCTTAGCTCATTTCAGGGGCTGTGAATAACATTTGAGGGTAATTACTTAAGCAACTGGTTGATTCAAAAGAAACATATCTCATGCGTTTGTATTGCAAGTATTATATGACAATCAGCTTAAGGAAAACAAGAGCATATTAGTTTGAGAACAAATGCAGAAGGTAGATAAATAAGAATGCAGTGTGATGGTCACACAACAAATAAAAGGATGATGATCAGGACGCCTCTGGGAATGAAGCCACTTTTCACAACAGCAGCCTGACAGAAAACACTGACTGGGTTCCGATTCACGGCTTCCTGCACAGTTGTCACTGCTCCCTACAACACTGGGAAGGGGACATCAGTAGAAATTGTCATCACTTGACAAGGCTTGCTTATTTAGAATGCATTCCAATCAATGTCCCAACGATACATCAACATTTGGGGTCGGCTTTTAGTAATAGTTCCAGTATTTTGTGCACTGATAAATGAATGATTATAACCGATCACGCTAACTGCTCAACTTTCAAGTGCAAGCATAGGCATCTAATAAAATGCTCACCATGAGCCCAATTTGATTTAACTCTTAGGCTATATGTAAAGAAAAAGTTTTTATTAACAAATAGTGTCTATTGGTAGGCTAGATCTGCCAGTTTCAGACTTCAGACTTTACAATCATGCATTCACACAATGTTTGAAGCATTATGGAAAAGTGGTCGGGGGTCTTATTTATTATTATTTTCATTATTATTATTATAAATTTTATTAATTATTTAGGATAAATGCAAACTATTTTCTTATTTTAATATTTTTGGTATATTTGCCAGGAAAGTATGATGGCAATTTAATAGTTAAACGCATTAATTGGGGAAAGGAGTCAAACCCACCCTTAAAATGTTAACCCTGATTCCAATACAGTCAAATATAGACAACGAGCCTCATTTTCAATCATCTTAAGGCCCAATCCCAATTCTATTCCCCGTCCCCTTGGTCCCTAAAACCGAGTGTGAAGGGGAAGGGCTTCAAAATTTACCCCTAAGAAATGGGGCAGCACTACAGCACCTGCACACATCGTCATTTGTCATCGTGATCTCTGGCTTCATATGAGATCAGATGATCATGACTGCTGTAGTTATTCCAGTTTGGTTATTTTTTGGTATTTATCTTGAGTAAATCACTGAAGGAATATATTATCATACCGATCTAATGTGGCAATAAGATCATAACAATACTGCGCATTTACACAGTGGCACTACAGAACTACAACATACAAAAGAGAGAGATCGACTCAGAAAGTCACTTAGCAGTTTAATGATGATTAAGTTAGAAATTTAGTTTAGTAAAATTGTAGTTAGAAATGACCAGTTTTTCTACTCTAAGGGCTTATTATGCGGTGTTTGTTGCCATCTTGTGGATGGACAACCTCAACAGTCTTTTCTTTGCTCAATGACAGGCTAATGGCCGCCGACGCGCTGTAGGCTATCTCTGAAATGACAAATATTTTAAATAGACACTATCCTTATAAATAATCTGCATTGTTGCAATCGAAACAATTACATTCTCACGTAAAAAGCCTCAAAAGTACATTATGTTGTCCAACAGCTGCAATATTCAACAAATTCATTCATTCATTCCTATTCTTTTTTTGGCTTAGTCCCTTTATTAATCTGGGGTCCCCACATGAATGAATGAACCACCAACTTTTCCAGCATATGTATGCTGCGGATGCCCTTCCAGTTGCGATCCATCACTGGGAAACACCCATACACACTCATACACTATGGACAATTTAGCTTACCCAATTCACATCTTTGGACTGTAGGGGAAACTGGAGCACCCGGGGGAAACCCACGCAAACCCGGGGAACACATGCAAACTCCACACAGAAAATTGCAACTGACTCAGCCAAACCAGCAACCAAACCAGCGACCTTCTTGCAGTGAGGCAATTGTGCTACCCCCTGTGTCACCGTGCTGGCTATTAGTCAAACCGTAATGAGTTTATTGATCTGCTGTCACTTTATGTAGGCGGAGTAATGCAGAAGGGCAAAGAGGCTGTACGAGTTCTGATATTGCAGAATATTGCATGGCTATCAGCCAATCAGATTCAAGAACCAGACAGAACTGTTGTATAAATAATGTTAACTAACATCAACCAGCAAGTGTTTTTAATAATTTAAAATATGATCTGATCAAATATTCTTTTAAATATTAGAATAACCACTGGTTATAATTTCATTTTGGTTTCATTTTTACAAAAATGCAGTTGCAGTTGCGTTTAACCGAGCAAGGACATTTTCATAGTATGTCTGATAATATTTTTTATTTTGGAGAAAATCTTATTTGCTTTATTTCAGATAGAATAAAAGCAGCTTTTAATAATTAAAACAAACATTTTAAGGTCAAAATTATTAGCCCCTTTAAGCTAATTTTTTCCGATAGTCTACAGAAAAAAAACATCATTATACAATACCCTAATTACCCTAACCTGCCTAGTTAAATTAATTAACCTAGTTAAGCCTTTAAATGTCTTTAAGTGTCTTTTAAAATATCTAGTCAAATATTATTTAATGTCATTATGGCAAAGATAAAATACATCAGTTATTAAAACTATTATGTTTATAAATGTGTTGAAAAAAAATCTCTTTGTTAAACAGAAATATGAGAGAAGACAAGCAGGGGGCTAATAATTCAGGGGGCTAATAATTCTGATTGCTACAGTATATGTTACACTGAATAGTGATGAAACAGTATTTCATCTATATTTTGACATTTTTTTCCATTTAGGTTATTTGAAACATTAAAAAGTAGACAGCCCTGCCGGGGTGCAAAATGATCAGTGGTTGTCTTTTTCTTTCTAAAACTTGTAAATTGATATTTCACTGTAGACTTACCCCCATCCTGTTTACTGCCTTCAGAAAGAGCACATACACCCCCCAATGCTTTAAAATCTCACAAATATCCTGTGAAGCTCAAATAAACATCCGCAGTGTCATGTTGAGTTTATTGGCTTTCTTGTTTAACAGCAGCATGTGCACAAACACAAAAAAATAAATAAAAAAATCGAATGCTAAAAAAAGAGAACAAAAACAAAAATCATTCAAACGACAGTGAAAGACTGGCACTGAAGGTGGTTTAAAGAGAAAATAATCCCTTTACTTTAACAATGGAACAAACAGAATGCGCTAAAGCTTTTCCATTCGACCACCACCAGGTGAGAAATGATTACTAGAAACTGACTGGTCTTGCAGGCACAGTTCTAGTTTGCTTCATCAAAGTCCAACAGAAGTTTGTTGATAAAAATGAAAATTGCTGTAATATTTCTGCATTTAATTGAGCACTGCTTATACTGTGTGCTGTAATTACTCGCTCTACACAGGTGCATGCGGAATCTCATTCTCATGCGCTTCAATGCAGCTTGGAGACACTGGGTTCACAGAGTGAGTTGCCAATGAAATGTCTGTGCATTGAAACGTGCCTGCTGGGTGCCAAACAAATAAATCACAAGCTGTATGATTCTTCCTACAGTGCCTACATCCTCAACACCGGAGGAGCTTTTTAAGCATCACTGTATTGTAAGTGGTGGAACAGACTATTCAATGAGGGTCTTTATATCATTCACTTCACTTAATAAAAACCCAAAAGCATTATAAACCTTAAAATATTTCTAAGCAAATGGATGGTTTTAGTGCGCTTTAAAGTTGAAGAAAATTTATTAGTCCTCCAGTAAAATTATCATTTTTATTTTTGCCAAGAGATGTTTAACAGAGACTGGAAATGTTTCACAGTATCTAATAGTGCAATTTAAAGACAGGATAATTAGGTTAACCAGTAAACCAAGTGGACAACAGTGGTTTGCTCTGTAGTCAGTCAAAAAAACAAAAGGTGGCTAATAATATTGACCTTAAAGTCCCCAAGAAATCTAAACTATCCATATGACTTTGTTAGCTCACATAGCCAGTTTTGTGGTGAACAGTTCACCTGTGCATGTCATTAGGAAAAAAATAATAGTTTGCCCTTCCAATCTTAAATTGAAATCTGAAAATGCACTTTCTGTTGTTGTTTTTTTTTACAGTTAAATTATCAGATTACATGATATTGAGGTAATGGGTGTGGCTAACATACTTACGAGGCTGGTTCAACTATCAGTTTTGACAACCAACAGAAATGGTGAGCAGGAGGAGTCTAATAGGTTGTAATAACTCTCCTCAAACCCTTTTCCTGATCTTTCATCCATTCAGCCTGTGGTAAATTAAACAAGCCACGCCCAACTATTTGCTCATTTAAAATCTCGTTTCTCTTGGTACTGCGTCACAATACGAAAAAAATAAAAAAAAACAATTGCAGCTTCCAGCTCATTGGGACTTTAACATTAATATTTGTTAATTTTGTTTAATTCCAGTCAAACTAAAAACATGGTATATGCAGGAGTCCTAAAGGTAATTTCAATACCTTTTTAGGACTTTTTCAAAACCTTTTTAGAATATTTTAAGAGCTCATACACTGCAGACACTCTAAAAAAAGACTTTAGAGAGTTATCAGTTATTAGAAATTAGTTATTAAAACTATTATGTTTAGAAAAGTTGAAAAAAAAGAAGTGTTAAACAGCACTTAACACAATGCTTCAAAGAATTAAATTTTATAGGTAGGCTAATAATTTTATCTTGAACTGCATATGTGAATGCATTCTAGTATTGTTATTGTATAATTTATTGTCATAAAAATTAGCCCCATATGGTTACTGGTCTTTGTTTATTTAATCTATGGCATGAAGGGACATTACTGTAGAAATTGTCACTACATTGGAGTTGGATTTTAAATTATATATATATTAAATATAAATTATAAATAAAAGTTTACAGATTTTGATTTAAGAAATCAAAAATTGATCTATATGATGAACTAAACGCATTCATTTTTAAAAAATCAGTGTCTGCATATTATACAATAATATCTTAAAATTAGATTACATTTGATAAAATCTAACAAAATTTATGGCAAACTTGCAAAATAACAGCATAGCATCATTTATTACAAACAAAAAAACTAATAAAAACCAAAGCCCTTTATTCATTTAATTAATTTATTACTTGGTTTTGTTAAAAAGGAAATAATAAGTTTTTGTTTTCAGAAGACTGATTGAATTAATTCAGGAAAAATTATGAACAAATAAAAATGGAATACAGAGAAAAAACATTTCATTTAGCTTCACTTAGTTTCTGTGAAAACTACGTAGACAGATCAAAATCTCAGATGCCTTCAGAATAATCTTCAAAGGACAGCATATGAATTCTGCAACTTTCATGTGCACCCTGATAGAAATCTCTTACCGTTTTCTGAACAAAGTCCATGATGTTTTTGAAATCAAGGTCATCATAGTAATTCACCATGCCTTTACGGATGTTTTTGTTGAGAATGTCCACTGTCTGTTAGACAAAGGGATGTCAGTATGATTACAGGAAGATCTTTTTGCAACAAAACATCATATGTACAATTTCTCAAGATGGGATGTGGAGCTTTTATTCCTTTTGTTCTGCCTTTGCAATAAAACTGCAATGTCTAAGCAATGGTACAATCAGGTTCTCAAAAAAATATTATTATAACGAAGTTCACAATGATGATGCTAATTATGCTCTGGCATCAAAATTACTTTGTTAATGATTGCTGAAGTGTCAAGAAGCCAAACAAATTGCCACTTCCAGCAGACGACTAGACACAGCCTCATTTAATCAGAAAATAATCTTGACCCAAATCATATAACACCGCTCACCCAATTATCCTTTTTACATTAGCATGGATCACACATTAACTAACTGACATCACAAAGAAACCGACAACAATTATTCTCGCATTTCACAGCTAATAATCATAAAAGACTGAGATTACGGTGTAAATGGATTTTTTAGCACCAGCCACTTAATTGGAAACAATCAAACAATCAAAGAAAATGAGGTATTTTAGAAAGTGAAATAAAATGAAACAAAGAAGCAAAATGATTGTACCTGGTTCTTAAAAATCAGAGCAACAATCCCACCGATGAGCTCCAAAATGAGACAGAGAGCCAGCATGTAAAGAAACTGCAAGGAAAGAGTAAACAGAGGATCTCAAATGAAACAGAGACACATTAATGAAACACAACAGTCGCACACCTCCATTTCTGCCCTACATGGGCAGTGAGTCCATCTGTGTGTGTATAGCACTCGCTGACATTTTCACAAAGGCAGACGAACCACTGAATACAAATAGCTCATAATATGATTCAATTCCTATCATCTTGTTTTCTTGCTAGTGTGCGGTTTTGGGAGGTGAGATTAAAAAACAAGAGCTTTTCTCTATGAGACAAACTTTTCACTTTCTTTTTGAAACAGGATGTACTCTTAAAGATTTTGAAGCTATTTTGCTATTTCAGCTATTTTGAATAGTAAAGTAAGTGTGTGTGAAGACACTTGCACCAGACACTCAATATTTCTAAAAAAAGCATTGTACATTTCCGAGTGTGCCTAACACAGATGAGTGGGCTTGATAAACCACCCGTAGAAACACTCTCTTCATATGCAATGGACATTTACCTTAAACTCCACATTACAAGGACTCAATAAGGAAAACTATGTTTGCTTGTGAATGTACCACAAATCATGTTGGACTACTTGTTTTCATCACCCTTAAATACCTCTTTTGCACAATATCTTGCTTAATATTGTTATGTTTCATGTAAAAGTACTTGCATAGGCTGGCTTAGGCCATGTGTATAGTAAAGTATATATTATATTTGTGTAGTTAGATTTAGGGATGAACAATAAATGGTTAGAGCATTGATATCGCAATGTCTGTATCCACAATATATACAATCGCAGGATTATTTATTAAAGATTAAAAGATAAAGATATTATTAAACATGTCATTATACTGTTTGACTCCCCAGAAAACCGTTTATTTAACTTTTATTTTTGCTCTGTCGTGTTTATATGCTTTTAAAGTTATTATATTATACCGCATAGTACCGCATAAAACAGTGTTTCCCAACCCTGTTCCTGGAGGCACACCAACAGTACATATTTTGGATGTCTCCCTTTTCTGACCCATTAACTTCAGGTGTTAGAGTCTCTTCTGATGTTATGATAAGTTGATTCAGGTGTGTTTGATTAGGGAGAAGTTGAAAATGTGTACTGTTGGTGTGCCTTCAGGAACAGGGTTGGGAAACACTGGCATAGAAGACTTCATCATCCCAGTTGTTCTAAATCAATGAAATATTTCCAATTAGAGCTGTTCAAATCATCTGGTAAAATTTTATTCATATCGCAATATATATTGCAACAAAACAAAATATCACAATATCAGATTTTTCCAATATTGTGCAGCCCTGGTTAGTATACCACTCCGGTAAGTTAGTTATGTATAGGTTTTACATAGCTCTTACGTCCAGTTTTGTGTTCATAATTATGATTATGTTTATTTATGTAGCACTGCAGTCCTGTGAGACATGACATTTGTCCACATCCACATATGTAGCGGAATGGCAATAAAGCTCAACTTGACTAACAATCCTGCTTTCTGGTGCTAGCCTTGCTTTCACTAGGTGATCCATATATGCAAACGAGAAGCAATTATTTTCATATTGAGTCTGATTGGTATTCCAGAAAATTGCTGCGAAGCTCCTGTTAATTCTGCATCAGGTGATCTGGTGTTTGACTCACTGAGCGTGATAACACATGCATACCAAATACACAATGGGAACACAAAAAATATGTTAGCAATAATTTATTATTTAACTGGATTATTCCACTGTAGGGAAGTTAAACAGTAGTCATGCGTTTCTGACCCTGAGTATTCTATTTACAGTGTGTGAGTTATGATGTTAAACAAAGCTTTCAAAACTACAAGGTAAAGCACAATGTCAACAGGAAACTACAGAACTACTGAAATCTTTCCTCTTAATTACAAACACACTTCTCTTAAAACATTTGACTGTACAATATAAGAACTTTTGGTAACACTTTTTAATGACTACACACATTTAATAAGCATTAGCATATAGTGAATTCATTATTTAAGCATTAAGTCTACATTAATAAACATTAGTAAGCAGTTTATAACTACAGCTACAAATGCTGTATACTTGACTTATAAACACATTTATAATGAGCTTAATAATTGTATTTTCATAATTTTGAGTGATTTATTTTTCATTACTAAATTAAATATTGCAGTATTTACAAACCATTTGTATTTAAGAATAGTCGATGGTTCATTTAGAATAAGTAAGTAAATGATTAACAAACTATTGAAATCAACGTTTATATATCTTATTATTCAGGTGTATAGTAATGGTTACTATCCATGTTAATAAATGCTTTATTAACTTCATCCAGTTTTGTGACCTAATCTAAAGTGAGGACTATTTATGCTTTGTAAATCTCTTATAAATGACAATTAAAGGCTTACCAATGAACAAAACATCTTTGCAATCCTACTTAAAAAAACAAAATTACTGTAAAATTACTGTAAAAATTGGATAAAACAACAATATAATAATTTAATAATATAATATAACACAACATTTCGAAGTTATTTAGCGATGTTCAAACTGTACAGTCATTTTATTTTACATAAGATTGCAAAGATTTACTTTTCATTTGATACGGTTTCATTTGTGGATCTTCAAATTAATAGAAATGAATAAAGTCGTTTGCTTTCTTTTTTTCCTGTTTAGAATATAACTGAGTCTTTAATAGTCATTTATAAGGGATTTCTAAAGCATAAATAGTCCTCACTTTATATCAAGTCACAAAACTGGATGAAGTTGAGTTAATAAAGCATTTATTAACATACAAATGAACTGTTAGCATATGCCTGAATAATAAGAATTATAAATGTTAATTTGAATAGTTTATTAATCATTCACTAACTCATTCTGATGATCTTTTAAAACCAAAAAATATTCTTAAATAACTGGTTTGTAAATAATGCAATATTTAATTAAGTAATGAAAAATAAATCATTAATAAAGTATGAAAATACAATCATTAAGCACATTATACATGTGTTTATAAGTCAAGAATACAGCATTTGTAGCTGTAGTTATGAACTGCTCACTAACGTTTATTAACGTAGAGTTAATGCTTAACAAACTTAACTATTTGCTAATGCTTATTAAATGATTTATAGTGTGCTGTGGCTGCATGTGCTGATATCCACATTAAAGGTTCAGTTATTCCAATGGATGAAGAAGTTATTACTTCAAATATTTTTTAATAGGGAAACAGACTTTTTAACAATAATTTATTATTAATTAATCAATTAACTTGCAGAATTGGAGTCTAAAAACCACCAGTGATGCTGTACAGAAACCTCCACCAATCAGAGTCACGTTGAGTAAGGCATTCCAGAATAATTAGTTAGCTCCGCCCATTCCAATGAATCATCACATCATCCAAGTCTCCTTTAAGCCTGGTTTATGCTGGACGCGTCTGCTAGTTCGCTTGAGTGCACGCACCGAATGTGACGACATCACTGTGTTTGTGGAGGTTCGCTTTGGGTGCCTGCGACATGATTTCAGCTGGCGGAGCGCATGGATTTTTTTTTAGACTTGAGCGAACAGTGTGCGCGGCGCCGCATTTGATTTGAGTTGAATATGAATCACTTTGAAGAGATTTTGTCTGAAACAGGTACGACTGTACAGACACCTTTATGATCCGTGAACATAGAGATAACCAGATGATCAGTAATTCTTGGCTAGAAATTGCAAGAGCCGTAGGAAAGGAGAAAAGTTTTTGTTAAAAGATTTGGGAAAAACCCGAAGAATAATTTGTTAAAGCCAAAAGAGGCCATGGCAGAAGGAGACCCAGGTACACAATTACAGAATATGTTTTTCCACCAGTCATAGGTTTTACACTGATCTATATATTACAATTTTGAATCTAAAACAATTTATTAGTTAATAAACTATAATTAAGCAACATATTATTTCGTTGATAACTGGAAAGGAATATTTGAACATATCAGTTTACAATATACTGATGCCCTGTTTTAATAGACTTTATTGGTGATAATATTCAGGAATGTTGGACCAGTATTGCCTTTTTAGCAATAGAAGAGGACAGAAACTAGCCAGAGAGTAAAGTGTGAATTGTGGAGCGGGCTAAATCAAAAAAAAAAAAGCTATTTTATTTTTTAGTAAGTGTACTTTTATTTTGCTTTTATTGTTGCCATAATAAAAAAATATATTTGTAAAGCAACCCATGTTCTGTTGTCATTTACATTTTAATAAACTTGGTAAAACTGTCCGAGATATACAGTAAACAAAAGCAAGTGATGCAGCAAAGTTTGATAAAAAAAAAAAAAATCTTGAATAGTTATAAAAATCCTTATAATCATTAAAATAATTGATAAAAATAATAAAAATAATTACTTTAAAATAAACTTTAATGATATTAATGATATGACGTAGTTCCGGAAACTTTCTACTTCTCCGTTTATCCGTCTGATTTTATGGTCAGTTTCTTTTGACCGCCACCTGTAGTTTTAAAGAATATCACAACGGCAAACCCAGCAGGTATAAAAGCCTGGTCCGTTTCGTTAGGTGTGCAAAGAGTCTAATTCCAAAGAGTATAATTTTAACAAAACTATACATGTGTATTTGCAGAAAAACACAATACTGTTTATATAATAAATAATGTACTGAAGTAGAGCATTTGTTATGTAGAGGATACTACTGTGCAAGAGTCTGATGGAAATGAAAACTTACCACTTTGAGAAGGCACAAGTTGTCTCTGAGAGATGCCAGAACCCCGATGAAGGAAACAATAAACATGATGACACCGAGCACAATGAGGATGATGGCAGGAGCCAGAAACACTCCTTCCAACGTTTTGTATCGTTGCCTCTCCACCTCTGCATAAATACCGATGGCCAATATAAAGCCCCCAATCAACTAAAACAAAACGACATACATCAGACCATTTGCATTCAATGACAAATTAGATTGCATATGAAAAGATCAACAACATAAGGCATGTGAATTATGTTTAAGAGTCTCAAAAGGCTTAAGAAGGATGGACATTATTGAATTTAAGAGTATATTCTTCATAATATTTTAATACATAAAGCTAAGAAAAGCTACTGTGACCTCCTAAAATAATGGAATCTAACCTTGAATCTTAATGGCTCCCTTCTGTGCCGAGTGTAATTTCCATTTGCAAATATTCTACATGATTATCATACTCTACCGAATGGAGCTGTACTTGTCTAATTAAAACGTTTAAGTATGTGGTGTGAACCCCAAAGCATTTCTGTTTCACAATTGAGGAGTAGAAGAAAGTAAAAGCGGAAGAATTGGACGTCAGATATGTACGGCACACAGAAACGCACACCAAATGCAGCTCTGTAACCCAGAGAAATAAACACTGTGCTCCAGTGACATGGCTTAATGGCATAATCAAATAATAACCATCAAAACGCTGCCCTGGTAATTGGAGTAAAACCACTCTTCGCCTGTTAAATCCCTGTGTGTGTGTGTGAACAGGTCTGTGTGCATATAGGCTTTGCAACACATTAGTTGTGCTAATGCTTTCCTTCTGTTCCTAGACTTGCTTTCTCATTCACACCATAGCAGAATGTTGTCAGGATGGATAAGGTGTAATACATTTCCTAAAATGAGCAGAGGCATAAACGGCATCTATCAGGGGTGTTTCTCCTGCACACTCCAAAAGACATTTTCACAGTGATTTGATAGAAAAAACATTTTGGGTTCCCAAAAAATCTTTCCATGAACAATTCTAAAAGGAGCCATTTTACTGTTAGCGTTTTTCCACCATATACAATATTTTGTGAAATGGACAGGATCAGCCAAGGCTTATTTGATAAAATGTGCCTCAGCTTACATTTTTTTGCAAAACGAAAATTATCTTGCTCATTTCGTCAGACATCCCTCGCTGCAGCCTGTGACGAAATGTGTCATGCATGTCTTCATCAAGTATGTGTTAGCGGGCTATGCTTTACATATGTGCTAGCGGTATTTTGATTTCATGAATGAATGCATGTGAACGGTCACAACCATTTCGTCCATTACATCGACGTGCATGTTGTTACAAGAAACCATAATTATTCATATTATTTATTAAATGACACATTAATAGCGTTACATGTGATTAATGTCTACACCTATCCCAACCATCACAGTAAGTATGTGGGTTACAACCATAGACATTATAATAGAGGTCTATGGTAGCAAGTGACCATCTTATTTCTTCTTGTATTTTTACAGTGGTTGGCATCCATCATTTTGGTTCATTACTGCCACCTTCAGCTCTGGGGTGTGAATTTACAGACTAAAGTAATGGACATGTTATGAGCATGTACTACATTTGAATTTTTTCATTTACTACATGACAGTATGGAAGTATTTCATTTTGGACGCATCATGTTGTGCATGCGCACTTCAGCGTGCTTGATGTAGTGCAGTGTTTCCCAACCCTGTTCCTGGAGGCACACCAACAGTACATATTCTGGATGTCTCCCTTTTCTGACCCATTAACTTCAGGTGTTAGAGTCTCTTCTGATGTTCTGATAAGTTGATTCAGGTGTGTTTGATTAGGGAGAGGTTGAAAATGTGGACTGTTGGTGTGCCTTCAGGAACAGGGTTGGGAAACACTGATGTAGTGTATACATGACGTCATTGTGCTACAGGCCGCAGCAAGGACTATTTGCATTTCGTTGGACGTTTCGAATTACAAAACCACTAGAGGGCGCTGTATACATCGTTATGAATCAGAAATATGGCCCTAGGGTACGCTTTGTTGTATGTTTCAGATACACGTCCTTCTTATACACCTTTAGGAGAAGGCATAAATTGTAGTACATATCACCTAGCGAACTGCTGATGTAAACTCTTCCCTAAACCAAAAAATAGCGTAACCTCATAGTTTTGCCTTGATTTTACATTGCTTTAATCTTTTTTGAAACTGTGCTTCCCTGGACTTGAACCCAAGCACTCTGTGTCACAGTCCAACACTGAACAAACATATTCAATTTCAAATCTTAGAAACCATTGCATTTTTTTGGTGCAAACTAAGCATTTTTAGAACAGCACACACATTTCTGCAGTGCAAAAATGCTTTGGTGGACACGCAAACTTATTCTTTTACTAATATATTTCTGTAAATATCATTAGTGTGGAAAGGAACAAACATTGTTGGCATCAAACTGTCCCATAGCATTCATTTTAACTAGAAACTGCAGTCAAACATATGTTTAAGTGCGTTTTTTACAGTTTCACATCAATGTAGGCTAAAGTACATATTTCCAATGAACCAGTAACTAACAGTGCATGAACATTGATAAACTCAAATAAAGTGCAAATAGCTTTTTTTCCTAAATGGCACTTCAGTTTATTTAATGGCATTGGTGTGTTCAGTTTCAGTCGTAGGCAGCTAAATTGTACAGTGAACATGAGTGGGTGTAAACAGGTCAGAATGGTGGAAAGGAATAGACTAATTACAGAGTAAATGACTCCTACTCAGACCATCGAGTGTCCCATTTAGTCTCATCGAGATTAAAACAAACTTGACACATGAAATGATCTGTTTTTAGAGACAGACCACTTAGTTTCTGCTGTCATTAGTTAACACAGGGTTTTTCATCCTTTTTTTAAGGAAATTCATATTTGACTCAAAGCTTCAGTAATACATACAATACAACAACAAAAGCATGTTTAAAAGAAAACCACATTGATTACTATATCTATCTATCTATAGTCTTATATATATATATATATATATATATATATATATATATATATATATATAATTTTTTTTTTTTTTTGGAATGGTTTATTTTACATAAAAATCTCTAATGCTTGCATGGTGGTAATAGTTGGATACATTGGAAACTAAACTTTTCACTTTTTTATGCATTCTTAAAAATGAACATTGCATATAAAGATTAGTGGAGTGATTCTATATTCCATTGGATGCATGATTGTCATAGTAATGTAATTGTCATAGTAATTTTGTGATTTTAACTGAACGGAATGTTTCCTGTACTGTATCCGTTGATCAGTTGAACAAGCAACCAAGAACTGCATAGTAAAGCGTAAGCATAAGCCTCTAATTTCTTCGTAAGACGTGAAATAATCTATAAAAAAAAACATCACATGCCCCTGGTAAGATTATACTTACAGTTATAGCTGCTGTCCATTATCCTATTCACGCTTAACAACCCCAGCTAGAGAAGGTGCTAAATTAATGTTATCACCGAAAACGTGTTATCAACTGTATCCTAGAGGGAGATACAATAATAGACTGGAAGAAAAACAGAAACAAACGCCTTTATGTTTACGTAAATCCCTCAATAAGATTTCTAAAGCCTTCTGGGAAATTGGTTGGAAAGCCTCAACACGAGTTATGACTTTTGGCTGACTATAAAGTCTAAAACCATAAAGGCTGATGTGGTTCGGGACCAACACAACCTCATTTTAGCATCTGATTCTCCTGAGCTGAAGCTTGCTTGTTGATTTGAGTGATCAAAACTACCTTACAACCTATATTTATTTGTCAAACCATATTGCTTAAAGGCTTGGTTCACCTCAATAAATGAAAACCTCACCATTTACTCATCCTCAAGTGGTTCCAGACTTTTATGAGTTTCTTTTATCTGATAAAAAAAAATAAAAAAAATAAAAAAAAAAATATATATATATATATATATATATATATATATATATATATATATATATATATATATATATATATATATATATATATATATATATATATATATATATATATATATATATATATTAAAAAAATTACAAAAAAAAGCTGAGTAAATGACGACAGAATTTTCCATTTAATGTAAACTGTATCTTTTTTTTTAACATTTTTATTGGTATTTATTTATTTATTTATATTTATTTATTTATATATATTTATTTATTGTTATTTATTTTTTATTACATTTTTATTAGTTGATATAAAAAAAATATGTAGGAATGTAACGATTCACCGTGAGCAGGTTGAAATTGATTCAAATATGTGACGATTCAAACTGGTAGAAATGTTAATCGAAACGCAAGACATTTTTTTAACAGAGGGGGTGCTGTTTTTAATAGGTGCAAACTTGCTTTACCTGCACATCAGCGGCGAGCAAGAGGTGGACTGGCAGAGTAAAATGACAGCGATCAAGTGTGCCACACAAAACACAAATTGTGTGCAAATACTGCAAAAAGACGTTTATTACACTAACAGAACAACGAATATGATGCACATAAATCGTCAACACAGTGAACCACTACTATCACAGACGTCTATATTAAAAAAAACTATTAATAAGCCAAACCAAGCAGACCAGATTTGCAGCACAGCTTGCTCTGGCGAGCGCTACAGAGATCACACGGTGCATCAGTGTTTTCATAGCGAAAGTGTGAAGACGTTTTTCAGACTGAAAGAGAAAGTTGTGCTGTTACAGATGCAATTAGATTATTGTACAATTTAATTCACAGAATTTCTACAAAGTATGTTGTGTACTGTAAACTCGCTTACTTTTTTCGTCACATCCATAATGCATGTTTATTTTACTCATTCAAAATATTAAAAATGTTTACAGATTGATATTTTTATGATCCTATAACTCTGTGGTTAGCTGTTTTGAAAAATAATATATAATAAATATAATATATATAAAATATAAATAGATGTTTGTATATAATGTTAAAATATACTTCCTTTGTGAATTTTTAAGTTTTTACTGCAAATGTCACATCCATAACACTGAAATTGCTCACGGATATGCTGATATTTCTTTTTTAAAAATGTAAAATCCCAGCACAGTCTGTTTTAGTTTAAAAGTTTTAGTTTGTTTTTTTTGTGCAGAATTTATTTGTTTTTTAAAATGGATTTTAGTTATGGCTGAAATATATATATTATTTTGGTAAAAGTGCATTTCATCTTAAATTTATAACAAATGATTTTGTTAAAAAAATTGTGACTAAATCGTGAATCGTGAAATTAGGATCGTCAGTTTGTATCGAATCGTGAGTCATGTGACTCGTTACATCCCTAAAAATATATCTAAAAGATCCATTACATTTAAAACAATTCTAAACCTCCAAACCTGCCATTCATCAAATCAGAAAAGTTAGCACATTCACCCTCTTCAAGTCAAGCAATGAAAGATAAGAGACAGCTCACTTTAGAATGCCTTTTACCAATCAACACAAGTGCACATTAATCAACAGAGATGATCAGAGCAGACCGTGAACAGAATATCCATCCACACATAATAATTCACCCTAGCAGCATTGTTTGAGGCACGAGCACCGGGTCTCTTGTGACATAAGCTCTGATGAGAGCGACAAAAAGTGCATGGTGGTTGGGTCAGCCAGCACTGTTATACTGCTGCCAATAGGCCACCAAGAGCCACGGCTGGTGGTATAATGGTCTGAAATAGGGTCCTGTGGGGCCTTTTGTTTACGCTGTCAGCGTGATGATGGGTTCAACGTGTGCAGACCTGCTCTTGACAGAAAACAGGGAGAGAAGCACAATGGTGAAGCCCACAGCATTTCAAACCTCTGCGTCCACTAGAGCTGCGTTGATACCAGGCTTTAGCACACAATAATCTATTTTAAATGTCAATAATGGATGAGAATAAAGATAGCAGAATGTCAAAGTCAGTACGCTATGACAGTGGCAAAAATTTTTGATTTGCATTTAAAAGAAGCAAACATGATACATTAATGGCTCAACTATGCAATGCGAAACTCAGGCCAGCTTGTAAAGAATATTAAATGTGGAAAAAGAGTCATTATTGGTGACTGAAAATAAAAGCGAACATTAGGAACAGACATTAAAACTACAAACATCAAGACTTATATAACCCCGAATGACTCTCTGGTTTATTTTTAGTCAGTCACAGGTTGACAGCAGTTACTAAATAAAGAGCATGAGACAACTTGAGATGTAAAATAACACAAGTTTTGAATTAAACGTCTGGGAATGTTTACTAATGACTAACAGTACAATAATGTACAAAACATATTATATATAATAGATAATATACAGTGCTCGGCATAATTGAGTACACCCCATTTTGAAAACGAATATTTGTACTGATTTCTCAGTGAATCTAGGCAATGTGTTTTTGGTACTTTTAAACAAAACAGATTTATTAAACAGATATATTCATTAAAATAATATTTTAGTCACCAAATATATTTAGAAATTACAATAAATTCAAGCAAAATATTTCAAAAAAAATCTACAACCTACAAAATTTCAATTACATGTTTCTTTTTTTTTTGCTTCTCTTGATTTTACCTCTTTTTAAATGTGTTTTCTATAACATATAAATGTGAGTGCACTAGTTTTTGGATCATTATCGTAAGTTATTTTGTTAGATAAGCTCCAGATTTGGCTTCAGTGCTGACTAATCTAATGTATATGCACAAATATAATATTGTATAGCTTCCTATTAAACTAGATTCCTAATGAATTTAACTAAATTCCTATTAATTTAAAAGATAGGTTTGTGAGGGGTGTACATATATATGCTGAGCACTGCATTTAAAAAAAAGAGATGTCCTAGAATTTAGGACATACTGTAGATCTAGGTAATGTTGCAGAAATATTTCCTTGTAATCTAGAAAAAAAATTCTGTTAAATGTATAAATCAATTCATGAAATATATTTGAACGTTTCTGTAAAGTAATATGAGTAAAGGACTCACAAGAAAATGTAGTGTACAATTGAAGAGTTTAGAAAACCTCTAAATGCCATCTGAAATTTTCTATTTTGACTATTTTTATCAGTCTCCTGTGTGTATGTTCAGTAATATCACTTTTATGGCGAAGAACAAGTCATTTTCCAGGTCTTGAAAGTAAAATATCTCAACATAAACAAAGGAGGCTGAGAAAAAGTTCATTTTCAAAAGAAATTTCAGACGGCACTTAGAGGTTTTTGCATCTCAACTCTTCAATTGTATATACGGTCTACATAATATCACCACATATTGATATAATAAAAATCCTATAAGAAAAAAAATCAAGAGGATTAATATACAATTAAATTTTATGGCATAGAAAATCTATACACTCTACTTATAAATTTATCATAATCCTTCATTCAAAACAAGAACAATTAAGTTGGCAAAACAAATACAGCTAACAAACTTACAATACTGATAAGGGTGGTGGTGGGGGGGGGGGATCATCATTTGGTAAATTGTGGAATATAATGACTGGTCTTTGATTTGAATAGATTAATGACTCTAAATGAAATGGTCTGAGGTCACAAACCATGTTTGTTAAAGGATATGGCTTTTTAGAACATGACTACTCAGTATTTTGGTCATCTGATTAGCAAAGCTAAATAATCAACAACTTCTAAAATGAGTCAGTTTTACTTTCTATCTATCCCTTTTCAATGGAAATCCTAATGATGTATTTATTACTTTATGCACAAATATTTCCACATCATAACAAGTGTCATTTCTGTATTTTCATTGCATAATTTTAGATTTTCGCTTAGTATTTTTAACAGCGACACTTCATATTTTATGAATAAATCGAACATGCATCCTCGTTTATAATATCTGATGTGCTCAAACAAATAACTACTCTACTAAATATATCGATGATTCAAAAATAACTCATAATAGCACAGTACAACAGTTTGACTGCAGGAGGGTGGGGTCAAGAGCACTGGAACAGGCTATTTAAAAAGCAATGATATACAGTCAGTATCGATAGTAAACTATATAAACAAACATAAATGTTATTGCTAAAATACTTTTGAAATTCTGCGCTGTTCTTTCTCTTTTTTTCCCCCTGCCTCGCATTTGTTTGTTGACGTAACGTTCGCTTCATGGACCTGTCACATCGATTATTGCATAGGAAAGGATAAAAACAATCAAACTCACCCAGAAAATTGTTGCATATCCGATTAAGGAGAACTTGAGGAAGAAGTACGAGCACTTCTCGCAATATCGGACTTCACTGGTCATGTTTAAAACTAATATAAGGCACGGACTGTGTTCATGTAAACACTTCCTGGTTTGTTTCGTATCGTCTACCTGAGAGAGCAGAGATCCATTATCACTCCAGCGCCCACATGAATGACAACGGTTTGATTGATGGGGGGTTTGACCAATGAGAGAGCGGGATTTCGCAGATTTTTAAAGGACATTCCTAATGTTCATTTAACACTAAAATTAACATGAACAAAACAATAAATGCCTACTAAATGATAAACAAAATCATTAAATTTCAGCACATCACATTTTTTAATTAAATATTAATTAATTATTAATATTCCTTCAATAATTCAATTCCATAATTCATATAAAGCACATTAAACACTACATTTTAATTAAATTTATAAATGTATCAAATAAATATGCAGTTTAAGAGTTTAACCTATCTGACTGTCAACAATGTAGCTAATGTTCTTCCTTTTTCTTTGTCTTTCTATTTATTTATTTATTTGTTTGTTTGTTTATTTGGCAGGGACAGTGTACATTAATTAGCATTGCTGCAAATGTATTGGGATTAGTCAGAAGGCTATTTTTCATCCATTCCCTGCTGAAAAATCCATCTTAAACCAGCCTAGGCTGGTTGGCTGGTTTTAGCTGGTTGACCAGCCTGGGTTAAGGGGGGTTTTGGCCATTTCTAGGCTGGTTTCCAGCCATTTCCAGCCTGGTCCTAGCTGGTCAGGCTGGAAAATGACCAGCTAAAACCATCTTAATCCAGCTTGACCAGCCTGGTTTAAGCTGGACATTGCTGGTTTTGTCTGGGCTCCCAGCCTGGCCGAGCTGGTCAAGCTGGTTTTAGCTGGTCATCTCCCAGCCTGACCAGCTAGGACCAGGCCGAAAATGGCTGGAAACCAGCCTGGAAATGGCCAAAACCCCTCTAAAATCAGCCTGGTTGACCAGCTAAAACCAGCCAACCAGCCTAGGCTGGTTTAAGATGGATTTTTCAGTAGGGTTGTCCCTAGACAGATGTTAAAATTGTCATAGTAAAACAATACAAAAATTATACAATCAATTAAGCACAATTAAGACGCACTAAAATAGACATAGTCAAGTAGAACTTAATAAAAAACTGTGTATGAACAAAATACACTAAAAACACCAACACATTAATATGATTTCTTCATATAAGCATGTTTTTGAGAATGTAAATTGTCAGTGGTCTATACATATATAATCAGTTTTGTATCATGAGTAATTCTGAGTTTGTCAAAGTTGCAAGTTTTGGCTTTGAGAAAAAAATCTAAATGGCAATATCCTAAAAAGTTTTTTTAAATGCTCTAGTGTGCATGCCAAACCAGTGGATGGCGATGTAAATCACAGGTACCAAATCCAGTTTCTGGAGGGCCGCAGCTCTGCACAGTTTAGATTTAACCCCAATAAACCTGTGCTGTAAAGACGCCCTATGAACCTGCACACATATGGTCCTGTTGTCCACTACTGGCCCAGTCCCAAATGGCACTGTTTAAATGGAATCCTTTCATCGCTTGCGTTTTTTCTCTGAGTCCATAATTTTGTGACTTAATGGCACTTAACTCGTGAGCACCTTTCTGAAAGCTAAAACAACAAATTCCAGACATACTGTACTATAACATGCTATATTGATAGCATACATTGTTATTCTTTAGATGAACAACTTATAGGGGGGTCATGGTGGCACAGTGGGTAGCACGATCGCCTCACAGCAAGAAGATCCCTGGTGGGCTGGGTTAGTTGGCATTTCTGTGCGGAGTTTGCATGTTCTCCATGTGTTCGAGTGTGTTTCCTCCGGGTGCTCCGGTTTACCCCACAAGTCCAAAGACATGCAGTATAGGTGAATTGGGTAAGCTAAATTGGCCCTAGTGTTTGTGATTGAATCCAAGAGGGTATGGGTGTTTACCAGTGTTGGGTTGCAACTGGAAGGGCATCCGCTGCATAAACATATACTGGATAAGTTGGCGGTGGTTCATTCTGTTCTGGTGACCCCTGATTAATAAAGGGACTTAGCCGAAAAGAAAATGAATGAATGAACAACTTATCCATGTAAATTACCCACAAAAAAGTAAGTTTTGGTAACCTTCATTCAAAGTCTGACCATTTCCTTGGGCATTTGAAGCATGTTCCTTCTTGACATCAGTTTGACAGCTTCAGCCACACAATATTCTTAACCACGCCACTCTTACTGTTTGTTTGATACAAGTGATTGACACACAAAATGACCCTATTTAACAATATTATCTGGATGCAGCCTTTATGATGCAAGCTGAGATTGCATCACTCAGCGATGCAACGTCAGACACAATGCGCTCAATGAAGCGAGTGACGTCACTGTGAGGGATAGGGTTAGGGATGGGGTTAGGTGAGCCCATTAAAAAGCGTTGGATGCAGCACAGATTGCACTGCACCAGGTCTGCATCCAGGCCCCTCTCCTATTCAAACCCTATTCAAACTCTCATAAAAATGAACCATTCGACCATAACCATATAATCATTGTTCATTCATTCATTTTCTTTTTGGCTTAGTCCCTTTATTAATCAGGGGTCGCCACAGCAAAATGAACCGCCAACTTATCCAGCATATGTTTTTCACAGCAGATGCCCCTTTCAGCCGCAACCCAACAATGGGAAACACCTATATACACTTGTATTCACACACACTCATACACTACGGCCAATTTAGTTTATTCAATTCACCTAGAGCGCATGTGTTTGGACTTGTGGGGGAAACCGGAGCACCCGGGAGAAACCCACATGAACATGGGAGAACATGCAAACTCCACACAGAAGTGACAACTGACCCAGCCGGGGCTTGAACAGGTGATCGTGCTACCCACTGCGCCGCCACTGTGATGATCTATAGTCATTGTGCTTTATAATAAAATATTCTGGATATAATAAAATTATTATTAAAAAAATTGTTGGAAAGCAACAGCCATTGACTTTGTAAGTGTCAATGAGTGCTGTGTCCAACTATCACTTCCTTATTAGAGAATGAGTATTTTTATTGCAACATGCTGCTGTGCACAGTCTGTTGGTACTTTTTTGTCTTTAATATAAACATAATATACTTTTGCACATAACAGAACACTTTAAATCGTTCATTCATTCATTCATTCATTCATTCATTCATTTTCCTTTGGCTTATCTCTATTTCAGTGGTCGCTACAGCGAAATGAACAACGGATGCCCTTCCAGCTGCAACACAGCACTGAACACACCCATACACTCCCATTCAGACACATACTCTATAAACAATTTAAATTACCCAATTCACCTGTATCACATGTTACTGGACTTGTGGGGGAAACCGGAGCACCCGGAGGAAACCCACACGAACTCGGGGAAAACATGCAAACCCAAATGAGGCTCGAACCAGCGAACTTCTTGCTGTGAGGTGCACTTTAAATAATATGAAATAATAATTTAAATAACAAATGATTGATGATAATAATAATTAAAAAATAAATTCCTATGAAAAGTCTATAATTAGCACATTAAGGGAGAGTTTACTCAAAAATTAAAATTCGATCACTATTTATACACCCTGAAGCGCTTCCAAACCTTTATGAATTTCTTTCTTTTGTTGAACACAAAATAACATATTTAGAAAAATAATGAAAACCTGTAATCACTGACTTCCATATTTGTTTTTTCCTACTATGGAAGTCGATGGTTACAGGTTTTCAGCTTTCTTCAAAATATCTTCTGTTGTGTTGAAAAAAAGAAAAAACTTATAAAGGTTTAGAACCACTTGAGGATGAGTAAATAGTGAGTTAATTTTTGGGTGAACTATCCCTTAAAAATTGGGTGAACTATCCCTTCAAAACTACAGATCTGAGAAACCAGCCTATAATTTCAGCCAGTGGTGTCCGAATAAAAGTAATGTGCAGTAATTTACTATCCACTTCCTCCAGCTGCAGCCCAAACCCCTGTCTCACTGCTCGAACAAAATGATCAAACATCACCTCATGCAACTGAAGAAATATAGAGTCTGATAAGATCTCAGTGAAACAAGTAGAGCAGAGTAGACCCCACACATGCTCTTAAAATTTGACATATTTCCATTAGCGTGCGCTGAAGAGAGTTTGCAATAATTAATGACCGCAAGCTGTCCACGGTTAGCGCGTCAAGTGCATGCCAATTAAATATTTGGATTATTGGCAGATTTTAGAAAGAGCGCAGGATTGAAGGTGCGCGTCATTGCGCGCTGGCAAAGATGCTTTACTCAACGTCACTGCATTGGACCCGACACACCTCCAATTCTTGGCACACATTCCTTCAGTTTTCCACCATCCCTGCAGGCGCACTTCAGCCGGCAGTTTGGACTTAAAGCGGCACAAGGCGCACTGACCACTCACTGGAGAATGAATTGCTGCAAATGCCTAAAAAACAGTTTTACCATGCCATAGCACCAGAAGAGTGTCACTCAATGGAATAAGCAAAAAGACAGATTTATGTCTTGAGGTTTTATAGACAATTACAATGGATACCACTTTGGACCCCCTTTCATCATCTCTTCTTTATTACGATGAAGATGGAAACGAAACCTCCACAAATCTGTTCGAGCAGCCGGACTGGCAGGTGGCATTATGGGCGATTGCATATACTTTGATCGTAATTATCTCCATCATTGGCAATGTCACCGTTATTTGGATCATTCTAGCACATAAACGCATGAGGACAGTGACCAACTACTTCATTGTCAACCTCGCCTTCTCTGATGCGTCTATGGCAACTTTTAACACCGTCTTCAATTTCGTTTATGCTTTGCACAATGACTGGTATTTTGGTTTAGGATACTGTAAATTTCAAAACTTCTTTCCAATAACAGCAATGTTCTCAAGCATTTATTCAATGGCCGCTATTGCAGTTGACAGGTAAGAAGACTAAACAAATAATTTTGTGTTATAAGGTTTGTGTTAATGTGTGTGTGTGTGTGTGTGTGTGTGTGTGTGTGTGTGAGAGTGTATATATATATATATATATATATATATATATATATATATATATATATATATATATATATATATATATATATATATATATATATATAGTCTGTTACAAATTTATATATACATTTTCTATTCCAAATGCTAATAATAATTGTAATAGTGCTTTTACACCTTAACTTGTTCCCACAGCTTGGTAATAATAGTTATTTATTGTACTACAATGAGATTATATGTTATAAATCATGTATTATAAAGACTGCACGTTCCTAAAAATAGCAGTGACAAAACACTTAAGCTACATGAGATTATATGAAGTTCTGATTTCAGCTACTTTTTATGGTTTCTTGCTGGACAAATATGGTTAGAGTCTGGTTATCAAATCTATTTATGTGATTGATCAGGTGGTCAGACGACCAGCTTGTTATATAGCTCTTTTTTCCCAATAGGAATGCAGAATTTTAGTACCATAGAAAGTATGGAAAATGCCACTAAATGTTTGAAATAAAATAATTGATCTACCTTAAATGTTTTAAAAATTATACAATTAATAAAAAGAATAAATTTCCCATAAATAATGTTATCCCCCAGCAATTATAAATCATATTTTTATGCCATGTTATAACTGGCACATAACGATTGTCATGGTTACTTGAAAGAGTTATTATACTCATGCAAAATGGTGAAGTGATTAGGACTGACACTTCAAATATCAATGGGTCTAAATGAGAATCTTTGTGCACATAGATTATAAATGTGTCCCTAAATGTGTCAAATATCTAATTTCCTGTACGTAGCCTAAATTTTCATGTCTCGAGAAGAGAAAAATCATGACTTGGTGACTCATGTGCAAAATAGGCTCAGCACTGAGTGTAGATCACTTTCTACATTGTATTCTGATGACAATAGTCTGATTTAAAGACCAACAAGAAGATGATAGTAATAAAGCATGGGAAAAAAAGTAACCCAACCAAATCAATCCGCTCTTTCTGGGTGGGCTCCAGTTAAAAATTATGCATGCAGTAATTCATGTTCAAAAACTGCCCTGTAATGCATTGGATGTCTTTAGAAGTCAGAATCACCAAAATGACATTGAGCCTATTTCGTTTTTTATATACATATCAAATTTATTGTGGGACATCAGTTAAAGGTATATAGTCACTTTCATTAAGATGTTGTTGGCTGAAATCCACAGATATATGGCCATTATCCACCCTCTGAAGCCCAGACTGTCCTCCACCACTACTAAAGTTCTGATCGGGGTCATCTGGACTGTGGCTTTTTCTCTGGCATTTCCTCAGTGTTATTATGCCAGCACTAAGTTTTACTTCCCGAGGACTGTTTGCATGGTGGAATGGCCTGACGATTATGGAGGGAAACATCAGCTCTCGTAAGAAATGACTTTGCATGTTGTGGTGTGATTTGTGCAGTTTTCACATTTTACATATTTATGCACACACTGTACATCTGTTGAACTGTTTGTTCCCATATCTGAGGAATGCATGTAGTAGATGTGGTAAAGACAATCTGATGAAGTTCCAGCAGATCATCAGATTGAGGAAAGAAGGTTCTTTTATAAGTGACTTTGAACATGGCATGACAGATGATCTGGTCTGGGGGTTTCAGATGTTCACTCTCAGAGATTTAAAGAGAATGCTCTGAAAAAGAGAAAATGTCCAGTTAGCAGTAGTTTTGTTAGCAAAGGTGTCTTGTTGAGGTCAGAGGAGAATAAACAGACTGATTAAAGGCAACAGAAACTCAAACACTTGTTAAAACCAATGGCTGAAGAAGAGCTTCTCTGAATGCACGACAACACTATTAACACCTTGAAGCAGATGAGCTACAGCAGCAGAAAATCACACCAATGACTGTCAGTTTATTGATTATTGTCAGTTTATCGATTGATTGTCAGTTTATGATTATCGATTTCCTCAGGTAAAATAAGAACAGCAAAGTGAGGTTACAAATTACATGGTTTCACAAAATATGCTCAATAAAGTTTGGATGATGAGTCTCGGTTTCTGCCGTTATTCCTTGAATCGGCATTGGCAGTTTAGGATGGTTGTGGTGTAATGTGAGAATGTAGGAACATTTTGGGGTCCTTAAGAATTTATTTAAATTGCTAAGCCTACAGTTCCAGATTATTGTTGTGGATCATGTCCGTCTCTTTATGACCACTGTGTACTCATCTTGTGAGATGAATCCAGCAGAATAATGTGCTGTATCACAAAGATCAGTTCACTTCAATATGATATCTTCTTAAATCTACACCACAAAGAAATAAGGCAGATCTAAAGAAAAATAATAATAATGTGATCCAACCTGAAACTAGCAAGATGTTCATAATTATGACACAGCGAGTGTATTGTCTACAATTTAATTCTGTTAACAATAACACTTGACAATGAAGCTCATTATCCAGACCTTGTGCTGCAATTTACATGACCAACCCAGACAATTTATCATTTCAAACTTAATGATAATGATAATGTTTTTAACATTACGTGCCATAGCAGAGATCAAGTCCAGTAATGCATTCAGACAGCTGTATATTCGAACAGAAATGTGACTCATAAATTGATACTCGATTTCTTCAGCTATCAGATTGCTGTGATTATCCTGATCTACTTGCTCCCTCTGCTGGTGATGTTGGTGACCTACAGTCTGGTGGGACAGAGGCTTTGGGGCAGCGAGATCCCTGGAGAAGCTTCAGACCACTACCAGAACCAGATGCAGGCTAAACGCAAGGTCAGCGATGCTAATACTTACTCATAAAACGTCATTTCAAATTTAGTTCTTCAATAACTATAAAAGGTCAGGCACAAAAACCTGTAAATGCCATCTGAACCTTTTTTTTTTTTCAAAAAGGAGCATTTTCTAAAGCTTCTGTCTAGAGGTTTTGTTTTTATTTACAGACTATGGTATAGGTTCAATAATTCCCTTTTATTCCAATGAATAGGTTTTTTTTTTATTGCTTAACAAAACCTATTCATAAAATGAATCTATATTCTTAATATAAATACAAAACATCTAAACATAAACCAAGGTGCATGGATTCGAAAATTTTAGATGGCACTTGGAGGCTTTTGCATCTAAATTCTTCATCTATAGAGTTGGATTTATTTTTGTTTGAGTGGTACTTTCATTTCATTTTAGCACATCAAGTTAAAATATGGCAGGTTTTTATGTGATAACTGCATATGAAGATATGATCATAATCAAATGTAGTTGGTTACAATAAAATAAAAGAATCAATAGTAAAAGCCTTTCCAGTGAACAGAAAGCTATCGTTCTTTTTTCATTTTTTTATGTTTTGACCTTAATTGTAAGGCACTCCGGTTACTATTCATATTAAATTATAGTTCTTTGTGTAAAAAGTAAAAAGGATTCATGCAATTTTTGCATTTTTATAAAGGTTGTGAAGATGATGATAGTGGTGGTGACAACCTTTGCAATATGCTGGCTTCCCTACCACATCTACTTCATTCTGGGCAGCTTCAACCGGGACATTTACAAGCAGCACTACATCCAGCAGGTCTATTTGGCCATCTTCTGGCTGGCCATGAGCTCCACAATGTACAACCCCATCATCTACTGCTGTCTAAACCAAAGGTAAACACACATTACATCTAATGTAGAAGAAAGAAATGATTAACTGTAGATTTAAACACTTTAACCTTGGTATTTATTACAGAGTTTGCACTGATTTAGCAAGGTTTATAGCCATGCAAACATCAGCATTTGCTTTTAAAGTTCCATTTTAGGCCATGTAGACACTGCAGTAAAATTAGTTTTTCATTTCAATGTGCTTAGTTTTGCTCTGTACTGTACACACACAGTTTTATAGAAGAAACAGCCGCATTCAACAGTGACAAAAAATATGTGACTTACAAGTGATGTTTTATAAACAAATATTGGGAGGAGCACGCGCAGAAGTTTCAGTATCAAATACGTCATTGACAATTATTCTATTATCCAATCAGTTCTTGACCAAACCCCTATATATACCAAAGATGTCTTACCTGCAGCATCTCACGACTTTAGCATCCCTCCACCACCCCGTCATCTCACCTCTTAAGCATTACAATCCCGGGGGGAGCGTTCTGGGGCCGGGCTAGATACTTCGCTCGAATCCCTATTCCTCTCTGTTTCCTGATAAGAGAAATAACTCGAGTTTGGGTGTCTTCCCCGAGCTCAGAGCCCTCTCCCCGGACAGCACGCCAAATACGCTTTATTCTGAAACTATTGCAAGTGTGAACTCGTGAAACATTTTACACAATGTTACAGCATTGACCTGAACAACTAATTGTCCATGATGTTTTTAAAATTAATTTTATGGAATATTAACACATATTAAACACAAGTCAATAATATATGGAAGGCTATGGGGGACAAAACTCATCAAATTAATTGCATGAAACTTGATCATGCATTTTTAGAAGGCAGTAGTTTTGAGCTTGTTTCTTTTGTTTGCAATTGCATACATGATGATCATGATAAAGCATTTTTTAAATGGTTAAACATTTTGCGGACATCACGAAGTCGCACAGTATGTTCCTCTAGTAGGATGTAATCATTAGTGTCCTTGTTAGAGTACCTGCTTCCTAATATGAATACCAATTGGAATAGTGTGTGAAGAACTGGAGTTATATGTACAGTACACAAAAAGAATGATAATTTAAGGTATTCAATCATATATTCACCCGATTACATTGTGCATGCAGGACTAATGCACAGAAAGCGTTTAGCATCTGCTCTACCTTTATAGATTCCGCTCAGGTTTTCGCAAGGCGTTCCAGTGGTGCCCCTTCGTCAAGATTTCAGAGGAGGACAATATGGAACTGCAGCATATGAGGACCTTTCACATGAGACGCAGTTATCGCACTGAGACCACCAGCGTGGTGGTCCGTAATCACGCCAACGAGCCAGAAGACACCACATCCAAACTAATCAAAGCCTGAGTCTACAATAATTTAATGATGGGAAAAACAGACACATGTAGCACTTGATACCTCAAAACAAAATTGAGTCTCCCATCCTACTGTGCTCTGTGGTGGATTCTTTACAGATGGAGTACTCTTGTACTCTTATGGCATAAGCACTAAGCCTTATTGTGTCCGTGTTGCTGCTTAAAGTACTGGTCTTAATATAAGTAGCCTAGATAGATATATCTGTTGTGTATATACTACATTCACTACCATTTAAAAGTTCAGTATCAGCCATTTAATTAAGCATAAACACATTTATAATGTTACAAAAGACTTCTATTTTAAGTTACTGCTGCTCTTTTAAATGTCTTATTCAGCAGAGTATCCCATCCTGTGGTAATTACTAAAATATTAAGCAGCACAACTGTTTATGATGGTTCATGTGAAACTGAAGACCATATACTAATGCTGAAAATTCAACTTTGTCACCAAAATATGAAGTAACAAAATTAAAAATATAGTGTATACATATATTACTTATGCCAAATTTTTGAACAGTGCTGGACCTTGTTGTTTCATGCGTGGCTATTTAGTGCAGTGAATGTTTCAGATGTAAATACTGAGTTCAATGTTATGAGGCAGCTCTAAATGTAAAAAAAAAAGATAATAATAATAAAAACATAATACATTTCAGAACTGCAACAACAATATTAATATGTTTAAAGCATCTAATTTCTCGACAAATTTATTATGACAATTAAATAGGATGATGACTGTTGGATTATATTGACAGTGCTGGAAAAAAGGAAAGACAAATGGAGGAAAGATGTGTAATAGTTATTTATGGTCAAAGAGAGGAAGCTAATATATAAATGAAGCTAAACAAACATTCCCACGTTGAATATGTACTGTACATAGACATGAAAGCTCACAATTCAGAGGTACTCAATGTTTTCAGCATGTATTATCTATAGTATACAATTGCATGTGCAACTATAGACTTAGCTGGAGAATTATAGACCCAAGACAGAGATATATTTACATTTATTTAAATGGAAATAGTGTGTACTTTTTCCTTTTGGCCACAGCATCCAGATTATGTAGATTCTGAAATATGGTTCACAATGTAACTTTTTCCATATAAAATTAAATTCAATGAATGTGTTTATGTTGTCACGCAAAGTGTATTTGCCAGTGGGTTTTTTTATCATTTGAATATACTCCTTGTATGATTGTTCAGTCTTAAAGGAAAAGTAAAGGAAATTCTACAGTTACTGTTTCCTATAACGTTTTCTAATGGGTTATCAAATAGTAAATTTAATAAAAAAGGGATTTGAACATCTTGAATAAGACATTGTGTTGAAAATGAAGAAGGCTGTCAACTAGAATACAAATAAAGTGTCCACTAAATTTAAAGCAAGTAATCTAAACATTCAATTAAAATGAGATGTGTAATTATTTAATAATTGTATTATTTTTGAGGGGGCAACACGGTGGCTCAATGGTTAGTACTGTCGCCTCACAGCAAGAAGGTTGCTGGTTTGAGTCCCAGCTAGGTCAGTTGGCTTTTCTGTGTGGAGTTTGCATGTTCTCCCCGTGTCCGCGTGGGTTTCTTCCAGGTGCTCCGGTTTCCCCCACAGTCCAAAGACATGCGATATAGGTGAATTGAATAAAGTAAATCGGCTGTGTATGGATGTTTCCCAGTACTGGGTTGCAGCTGGAAGGTCATCCGCTGCGTAAAACACTTGCTGGATAAGTTCCCCTGATAAATAAAGGGACTAAACCAAAGGAAAATTAATGAATGAATATTATTTGTGATTATTAGCTGGTGCAGTTGCTCCTAAATTGATGTGATACTGCCAATTTCACAAGGTGTGACAGACACAAAGTTTGACTTAGATATGCCAATCAAATGCTGAAATAAAGCCTTAGATCCATCTTGGCATCACACCATAAACCTTTATTGAAAGTTATAGAAGAAGAGTTTAAGATGAATTCATTTGATTTTTGTGAAGACTGAATAAATGGTCTATGATCAGTGTGAACATATACGTTACTTGTTTGTTTTACTTAAATCAAAACGGCAAACAGACAAAATGGCTGACTGTTTAAAAACATATAACCTAAGAAAAGAGAATTTGAGAGATTAACAGCAATCTGATCAAATTCACAAACCCTTCAAGCATTAATTTTGAACAGTTGGTGGAGACATTCCACAATAAAACAGACTGACAGAGGGATCGGTGTCAAAAACATGTATAACGTTTTGTAACGCTACACAAAAATAAAAATGGCAGATGCCCAAAATGTCTGTCATAGTAACTGTTGGTGAATCAGTATAGCTCAATGAATCGAAAGAGACCAGTGTTGTCATTTTAGCCATACAGCTCAAGAGGTTATTAGGATAAATTACAGCCCTTCACAAGTAGATGGCACTGTGGAAGGCTTTAAATGGTGGAAAACCCTTTTATGACGGTAAACAGCCAACTAACTGGACATGAGCCAGCATATTCATTCAAGGTAGATAGAAAAAGTGGAATTTCTTTTATTGCACAAACAATTATCACACAGGATGTAAATACGGAAAACAAAACAATGCTACATAATTTGGGCAACTGCAAAGGAAACCACAGAACACAAATTCAGTAGTTGATCAAAATATTTTTATGGTTTTTCTCATATAGGTTATTTTTCCAGGAACATCTATTTATATAGTGCAACTATGAAATAGTACAAAATCAGTGGATGCTAACTTCAGTTACCAAATAAGGCATGCATTCATCAGTAAGTCTCTGAGCCACTACACAGATTCACTCACATGAACTACACACAATCACTCACAAATAACCAGCTGGGGCACACAGAAGAACATTTACTGGGAATCAGTACCGACAACCCGCATATCTGCATATACACACACAGCAAAAAGCTGACAAAAGCAATACGCACGATACAACCCACTTCGGGTATGAGAAGGTAAGACTATTTCAGAAAGGTTGGATATGCAAAGGCAATAGGTTTTCTTGTCCTTGTTCATTTGTATGAGTAGTGGTTTGAATTACACAGGAAGGCAGCTGTGACTGCAAAACTGAATTTGCACGTCTTCCTCACTTTGACCTTGACCAACACACAGAGGCCATTCGGGTTAGTGAATGTTTCGCAGTATTCATCACCACAAGCTGCCACACAGACAAATGACAATACGCAGCGTTTTGGAGTTAGCTTGGCATAATCGCAACAAAATACCTTCTTTCCCTCAGGTATCCATTCCTGTTATGTCTACTGGCAGATAGAAAAATAAAATAAATAATATCTTGATATACTTGGTCAAATATCTTTACTTTAATGGTTGTACTGTGTTTACATTTCTTCCCTTTTTCCAATATACATCCATAAATACTTTAACAACAATTTAACATCTTAAAGAACATCTTAATATAATTTGGGTGGACGCTGATGGACCAACCCCTAATAACACACATAGACATACAGGAACATGTAGGAGTGAAATACAAAGCCAAGGGGTCAGATCACAGCTCTGGGAATGAGCAGAAGGATGTGCCGGGTCGTGGTTTTTGAGAGCCGAGTCACAACTGTGAGTGGAAATGTATGAGCTCTTGGAGAGCTGGAAAAGAGGCAGAGGGCTTGTTCATCGCAGGGTTCAGCTCTTCTGTTCTTGCTGGCGGAGGCGACACCCAACGGCGGTGATCAAGGCAGCACCTTTACCGCTTCCGTCTTCTGAGAGAAGGAAAGTGACGTTGCATTTGGGAGCGAGCTCCTTTACCGTCTGATGCATTATCCTGGAGAAACTGAGAAGATGCAGAGAGGCGGATGTCAGCAGGAGATTTATACTCATATCTGTAGCTGAAAATTTTAGCGTGCAAACTGTAAAATGTATTTAGGTGTGTGAGGACAAAAAGCTCCACTTGCCTAAATTTGGCTTAATATGTAAAATCTTTGCTTAATAGTAAAGTCACTTTCAAATTCTTACTTTTTGTGGAATATTGCAGTATTTATTCCAATCACAAATTTTAAATGATTAGGTCCTCATGAGCTTTAATCAAAATAACGTCCAATGAATTCTCTTTTTTTGATGCATTTACTAGCACAAGGGCAGGACAAACTGTCACACACAATTTTCAGATGGACAAAGTCAAGTTCCGCCATATATATTTTCTTGTTCAAGAAGGTCTTGTAATTTAATATGTCACAACATGGAAAAAAGAGTGTCACAACTTCCATTTCATGCTTTCTTTACACTTACAACAAATATGTCTATTAATATGGGTTCTGCATGTTTAAAGTGGAAACATGGCACTGTTACACTTTCCACAGAACTTTAATACTCTGCTGAAAAAACAGCTTTTACAAACTTAAGCTAGTTGGCTGGTTTTAGTTAGTTGACCATGACCTTGTTTTAGAGGGGTTTTAGTCACTTCCCAGCTGGTCTTAGATGGTCAGGCTGGGAGACCAGCTGAAATGTCCAGCTAAAACCAGCTTGACCAGCTGGGCATAGCTGTTTTTGGCTGGTTTCCCAGCCTGTCTAGGCTGGACAAGCTGGATATTTATATCAAGTGCTTGGGTTATCATCTAATGCAGGGGGTTCTCAAACTTTTCCGTCCGCGTCCCCTAAAATAATAATTACAGTGACTCACGACCCCCACTATGCTTGGAGGTAGTTATAAACATACAAATATTGCACACAATGGTGCACCCACACCAATAGGAACTGTATGAACATGAGTATATTGACAACACAAAAAAGTGCAACAGTCTAACAATCATACAATTTTTTTTAATAATCATTAATAATTTGTTTAATATTAACCTCACATACTTAGAATGGTCGGCACAATTTTTACAGCACAAGACTATCCTTGGTATAATTTTGAATACCGCTACTTTAACATCATAATCCATGTTCAGTCCTGGGCTTTATTTTAATGTATGTGAGTCCCATAAAGGTGACAAAGTTTAACATTATGCCGTAAAATCAGTCTGCTGCAACTAACACTATTGCTGTGAGGTAAATCTAGCATAATAACCCCAGGGGTCGCAATCCAATGGAAAAAAACTGAAAGGCTGATGGCTTTTTATTTGCATGTTCCTTTTTATGTAACTTTTAAATATTAAATATATATGAAATAAATTATAAGTTAAAAAACATTTTTATCTTCTGTAGGTTATGGATAAAATATGGTAATTCTAATAGTTTAATAACATATATGTGATTTTTAGAAATCACCAATCGGGTGGGTATTTGTTCTGTAAAACATTTTTAGATAGGTGTTCGATTGCATCTTTATCTCCCTCATATTTTTAATGTGAATCTTACAAACAAACAAACAAACAAAACAAACAAACAAAAATAAATAAAAAATCCATAATTATGGTAAACACAGTTTCTAGTCATGGGGATTCATTCCACTTGTAAATATGTAGTAGGCCTACCTACAATACAAAAGCAATCATATGCATCCACTGATTGTGCATGTACTTACTGTGGATGGAGCTTATACAGGGTGCCATCCACTCCAACAGTGATGTCCAGATGATCCAGTCCACGGTTCTCCCGGATTTTATCCACAACAGCAGCCATTCCTGCTCCACAGAGCTGAGCTGCTCGACGAGAAACAGCTCCACAAACCTCCTTGACGATGATACTGTCATCGCATGTGCTGTCCAGACCAAGATGCTGGAGAATAGACCTGACCTGCAGTAGCGCCAAACGGTCACTAGAGAGAGCAAACACATTTTAGCCCGCGAACCTAACATCTTCCTGACAGGATATATTTTGGGTTTCAATGTGTCTGTTTTTCGTAATGAAAATGCTTCAGTACCTCTCAATTTGGGACAGGAACTTGGTTTCGAAGATGCCTCTGGTCTTCAGTGTTTCGGAGATCTGTCCTCTGAAGAGGAAGCCTCGCTTCGTCAAGTCGATCAAGATGTTTCGTACAATCTCACCCAGGTACATGCCACTGCACATCTTCTCATACCTACAAGTGGACAATACAAACAAATATTTCTTATTTAGATCTCAAATATGCGAAAATATCACAGATGTATATATTATACACTGCTGTTCAATGGTTTGGGTTTGGTAAGTTTTGTTAATGACTTGAAAATTAATCCTAATTGTTTTGCATACTGATGACATTTAATTAAAAATAAAAATTGATGTCAGTAGGCTACAATGACATTAAGACATGTTTATATTCTTTTTTACACAATACAGGCTACCAATGTGGATTATCTCTGATTTTTAATCACATCAATGAAAACATTCATCCTCACCAATTGTCATTTTCTGCCAAAAAACACGACTGTTACCTGAACTTTATATATCCTTCTTCATATTTAAAAGCGTGTCATTGCACACCAATAAAAAATTTATTAATAAAAAATGCAAATACCATTAAAATAATTTATTATTATAAACTAAAATGAATAAAAATGACAACTAAAAAGCTATTTTTCTGATTAATATTTTTGTGTTTCAAATAGTTTTGTTTCATTACGTTTTAAATATTATCTTAATATTAATTATTATTTATTTCAGAATAGAAACTGAGTTTTAGTGTCTTATACTGTCACAATTATTTCTTAAAAATCTTACAGACCCTTTTTGAATAGTAAATAAACATACAATTATTATAAGTGCATAAAAATACATTCCCAATAACCAATTCCAGCTCTCTTGTGTGCATAACACTACAAAGTGTAAGAACCTCATCACAAGATTCGCTTCCTTACATTAAACCATGTGCACCTGCTACATCTGCTTCACTTCATTTTCCCCAACACTTGACTGAGTAAAACTGCTCACTTTTGTTTGCCTGCATTGAGGGAGAGGTCATCCACAGCATCATCATACTTCGTCCGGATGTCATCCAGACAGCCATTATCTCCAAACGCTCCCCACTCCATATTCACACACATCCTGCCCTCATCTCCATTTACTGTCTCGATGTTTCGCAATTCCTCCATGTAGCAGGCATTGCTGCCCGTTCCTAAAAATCACACATATGATCATTTGAACATTTAAGCCTATCATTAATCAATGAAAATAATAACAGTCTTTAAGGGAAGATGCTGCTGATGTACAAGGTAAAAAGTAACTAATAGTTCTCACCATACTTTCATCAGTTTTTGGGGGTAATATTTTATTATATAAATATTTTAATTTCAAAAATGTAATTATTATTTTCGTAGAATAAAATGAATATAATCAGGCAAATTAAACATCATGAAATCATTCAGAATATAGATATGAATACAACTGTAGAGTTGGGTGTATGTAAGTGGTGATGGAGTGGAGAATTAGGGCTCAGTGCAGTAGAAAAAATCTCTTTCTGAGAAAACAACCTTTAGAAATATTGAAATCCACAGACACAAATTGATAAAGTACAATGAAATAAACTTTAAACGTGCATTTTGGGTTTTTGAAAAGGCAAAAATCTCTAAATTGACAGATGCATGAAGAACTTTTTGCCTGCTGTGTCTTCCCTTATAAAAATGATAGTTATAAATAGCCAAACTATGGATGTACAGCAATGTATAAGATTGTGTAATAATGAATAGAATAGTATGGATCTTTTTACCTGCGATTAGCCCAACCTCACACGTGGGCTCTTCATATGCACAGGTCATCATTGTGCCCACTGTGTCGTTTACTATGGCTACAACATCCAAATCAAACTCCTGTGCACAAAAAAGCACACAAAACATTAACTGTGCACGAACAATCTGTAATTCACAGGCAAAGTAACAAAGTCTAGATTTAAAATTCAACTAATGTGTCATCTTAAAACTCGCCTCTCTCCTCTTGATCCCCTCTCTCAGAAGGCCGACAACATCTTCACCTTCACAGTCTGTGGCTTTAAAGCCCTTCGTCCAATTTACCAAGAGCCCCTGTAATCATCAAAGCATGAAAATAATCAGGATTTCAGAAAATAATTCATAATAAAAACAATTCATTCAGATTTTATTCAGTGGGATTGGCAAATTAAATTAAAAAGGAAGCAAAATGGCAGCTCACCGCATCAAGACTAGTTTGTCTGCAGGGGAAAGAAAAGGTGAAGCCCAGTGGCAGACGGGCATTCTTCATCCCCATGTAGTCCAGGAAGTCAGATATGCAGTACACAATGTGATCAAAGAGCTGCAGATGGGAACAGAAATAGCATCAATGATTTTTTGCAAAGTATCTTTATAGAAAGATGCACATTAGTTTAGAGTCACTGACCATTAAAGAATGCATATTAAATGAGCAGACTTTATGTTTACCAGTTACAAGGCTGTATTTGTTTGATTGTAACTACAGTATTGTGAAATTTAAAACATCATTTTTTAAATGTATTTCAAGAGTTCGCCCTTAGCTGATGATTATAAAGCGTGTTTGGCATGCTGTCCCGGGAGAGAGCCCTGAGCCTGTGAGATCCTCGAGCCCGGGGCTCCCCCGCCCCCAACCATTATTTCAATCATTTCACAATGATGCTAACCATTATTTCTTCATGCTGCCCTGACAAGGAAATGGGAGGAGTAGGGGTGGAAGGGCGGATTCTTCAAGACAAAGATGGCTAAGGAAAGATACTCTGGTTATTTATAGTGGTTTAGGAATCGTCTGATTGGTGAATCATGCGTTAGCTAATGAGGACCAGCTGCTATCAATCATAAGCACATGCTCCTCTCGAAATTAGTTTATAAATAAACTTCACTTGTTAGAAATGATCCGATCGATCGGCTGGAGATCGGTATCTGCCAATAATCACCTCGATTGGTACTCGCTAATCTGGCCGATCTCATGAACCAATGATGATTGAAAGGATTTACTATTTTTTTTATTAAGTGGGTGTAAACAATTTATTTGGGCTGAATTTAAACAAATTAAGTTGAACATTACTAAATTTAATGTTTGTTTAAATTCAACACATAAATTGTTTGTAACAATTTTGCAGACATTTTTTTCAGTGCACCGAATGCACTTTTTGCATTAAGAGGTGCATCTTTTAAATGGTTTACTAATGGCTGCAAGCATCAAATATGCACTCCAAACTTTTTCATGTTGAATTCTTCTTCCATCATTTGCAACCATTTTTTATCTGTTTTATTTATTATTTTCTGTAAAGCTGATTTTGATCATGACATGACTACATTAAATGGTTATAAGAGAGCGGTTTAAGGGATTATATGCAACATGCTTAATTTATTCTCTTTTGTAAGGAGAGATCTCAACTTAAGTGTCATACTTAAAGAGAAAATGTGCTTATAAATATGCATTATTAAGCTTGAAGCATTATAAAGCTTGAAACGGTTCTCAGTATCGGCCGATACTCATGACAAGGAATCGTTACTTGGTATCGGCTGCAAAAATTCTGATGGAAGCATCCGTTTTGGTGATGGCACAGCTGAATTGTCAACATCATTTACCCAGTTTTCAGTGTCACGATTCTTCAGAAATCAGTCTAGTACAGTATGTTAATTTGGTGCTGGTGTAACATTTCTTATTATTGTAAGTCTTGTAAAGTATTTTGCAGACACTTTCAGTATTCTTTGACTAATAGTAGGCAGCATTTATTAATATATATATATATATATATATATATATATATATTTATATTTACATTTATATTTACATTTATGATCAGCGCATGCTAGCTGAGTATAAGAATTATTTCCTTTCCAAAAATAACATGTTACTGATTCCAGTTTTTTATAGATATTTTTTATTTTTAAGTGTAAATATTGAATGTAACACTTTGTAAATATGCCATAATGACTACACACCTCCTCTCCGGTTCCTTGCATTACTTCTATGGGAATGGCATAAATTTTATTATGCATCTCCACAGTTCGCCTCTTTCCACTGCGAATCTTTACCAAAAGGACTCTGAAGTTAGTACCTCCAAGGTCCAGAGCCAAAAAGTCACCATTTTCTGTATAAAAAAAGAAAATACCATCAATCTTGCTGTACACAACAATGTACTTTATTGCCATAGTTGTGAATTTTGACAGCTGTGTGTTCTCTGCGCATTTGTCTGATTGTAAGACCACATCTGCATCCTCTATTCTTAACTCAGCTAGATTTTAAAGGCCTCTTGAAGTGCTTTGAATTGTGCATTTTTATTTGATGTATTTACGTTATTTCAATGTAAACACAAAGTGAGAGTGGGAGAGAGAGAGGGTAGCTCCCCCACTTTTTAAATAAACAGCCAATAGTGTTTTTTATTATTACAGCTCTGCCAGAAAGAGCAGTTGAGCTCAAGCGCATCAAATGAAATGCATATGAGAAATCTCTTAAAGGGGGCGGAACATGTCAGATACTAGAGAGCATTTGATTGGATTTGAAGAGAAAATGAAGTATAAGGCGATGTGAAAATAAATCATTGATTATTTAGGTGTAGTGACAAACTAAGTGAAGTGACAAACTGCAAGCTTTGGATGTTTATGTCAGGTTTGTATCTTTTAATTGCAAATTGTGTCACTGTTTTGGAGCGCATTAGCTTACAGATATCCATAAAACTAGCATAACGATACTAACACATTAAAACTTTATTTTAATTTCACAGGACCTTAAAAACTTTCATCTTAATTTACTATTAGGGATAAAAAACACGCTATAAACCTGTATGGAGTGGACTAAGCATGGGATTATACTATGATGCAATTCAACAGGGATTCAGCAGGTGGTTTTTAAACATGATGCATGAATGGATTTTGTCCAGTGTAATTATATAATTTTTTGTTCTGCAAAGAAATCTGATTATATACGAGAGATCATTGCATTTCTAGGATTCCTGTGGATTGGGTGCCTTATTTTTTTTAGGAAAATACACTGTACTGTATGTCTTTTCTTACCTGATCCATCAGGGGTACTCCGCACATATGTGGGCAGCATTTTGACGGTGGCTGTGTTTTGGGTGCTCTTGCTCAGTCCATTCTGAATCTCAGTTCTCATCCTCTTTTTCACTTCCAGCAGCTGGTCTTTGGTCAACCTGAACTCCTCCAGCGTTTCTGCAATCTGACGCTCTTGGTCCGCCAAACGGTAAGCCCAGGCTGTCACCAGTGCAGCTCCCTTTCCACTTCCACTCTCAGACAGCAAGAAGCGAACATCAGACTCTGGCACCAGACGACGCACTGTTTTGTGCAACCGACGGGCATACCTGGCAGAAACAAATTCAGTGGGTTTACATGAGGTACCATTGCTCATTCCAGACAGGCTGAGTGAATCTTTCTGTTAGCTAGGTTATGCTGCACTCTTTTCATTTTCATCTCTTTCAACTTTCATTTTGTTTAGGAAATCTTTATGTTTTGCATAAAGAAAAAGCAGAAGCAAAAACACATTCTGCTACGTTCACACTGCACACAAATGTAGCCCAAATCTGATTTTTTCGCCCACATGTGACTCAGATCTGTTTTTGTCTTGACAGTGTGAACAGTCCAAACTGCATGGAATCTGACCTTTTTAATTCAGATTTGTGCCACTTTCATATGTAGTATTAAATCAGACACAGATCTGATGTTTTGCAATGCAACCACACTGAAAAAAGTGTTTGTGTTGAATTTAAATAAACAAATTAAATTGAGCAATGTTCATATTAATTTGTTTGTTTAAATTCAGCCCAAATAAATTGTTTACAACCACTTAACGTAAAAAAATTGAGTATATCCAAGGAATCATCTTTGAATAATTTTTTTCAGTGCACAGTGTGAACGGTTATGTAGGATTTCATGTGACTTTTACATAATCTTTGAGCGACATGTGTCATAATTCTGTGCTGCGAACATCATCTACTCCTCAGCAGCATCGTAGAATGACACACAGTGCGATTACTTTACCACAGAATGTTAGTTGTTCATTTTGAAAAAAAAATTAAAGACAAAACTGGTGTTTGTTAACCAATCTGGTTAATCATTGGGGCACGAGTTGATCGCAAAGCTTAAGAGCATCGGGGGGTGTTGTAGATAGGGGATCAAAGCGCAAAGGAGAGGTACTTTTATTTAAGGATGAAGTTTCTCTCTGAGAAAAAAAAGGGCAGGTGCTCAAACACCCAAAACCCCTTCTGCACGTGCCTGTTGTTTATAACAAAGTAAAACTTTGCAAACGGAGATAAAACATCTCTGCTTCACAGTTCAGTCTGCAGCTGCTCATTAACCCTTGATTGGTTGACTACACCGGTGGTCAGAAAGACACGCAAGGCGGTTGTCATAAATCACAAATGATCAGTGTTTTCAATCACGAGAGAGTTATTTTAGGTTTCACATGGTGAAATACACATTAGTAGTAGCAGAACAACACTTTACAGTTCATGAAATACACCATGATTGTCTGTGAAAAGGGCATTTATCATATTAAGTATAATCTGACAACATGCTTACTTCATATAGTAAACACGTTGTGTGCATAATTAGACATTTTGTGCTGTCCGTAACTGCACATTTGTGCATGCAGGTCAGTTTAGGACCATAATCTGTTTACACTGCAAATCTAATATTGGCCACATTTATAACAACAGTGTGAACAGCCATACAAAAAAAAATCTGATTCATAGAAAAAATCTGATTTGACCACCATGCCTCGCAGTGTGAACGTTTTGTGCTGTCCGTACAATTACTTTGGTGCATACGGGTCATTTTAGGACCATGATCTGTTCACACTGCAAATCTGATATTGGCCACAGTGATAACAACCATGTGAACAGCTATGCTAAAAAAATCAGATCTGAGAAAAAAATCTGATTTGAGCACTAAGCCTCACAGTGTGAACGTAGCCTAACATGTTTAAAATGTGAGCTTGAGTGTCATTTTGAGAAGATGAGATTTTGGAAAAAACTGGGCAGTGTAATTGGAAAAAAAAACACAAGGTTGTGAGACAAGCTTTTGAAAAGGTTAACTCCTTTTTACTTAAAGGGATAGTTCATGCAAAATTGAAAAATTTCTCTCCATTTACTCACATTTAGGTAGTTACTTCAGTTAAACACAAAACAAGATATTCAGAAAAATGTTCGAAAAATCCCATTGACATTCATAGTATTTGTACTCTGGATGTCAATGATTACCAGTTTCTTACATTCTTCAAAATATCTTTTTTTGGATTCAACAGAAGAAAGAAATCTCATGATGGTTTGGAACCAACTAAGGGTGTTAAACGTGGGTACATTTTCACTTTTGGACCAGCTATCCCTTTAAACGTTACGTTTTTAGAACCAAAAAGCAATGATCAAACACATCTAGCTTGTGTTTATAAATAAACCTACAGGAAAGTAGCACAGTGGAATAGAAAAACATGTTCTGTTTGATAGAGCAATTATAATGCAGACATTCACCAAACACAATTCAGAGTTTGAAAGTGTTGTGTAATAGAAATAATTGTCAAGTAAACCATAAATTGATCTGTGTATATATATAAGCTTTAGTTTGAAGGACAATTTAGTTGATAACCATCGTTGTTAAAGGCATTTGAAGGTCAGTGTTAATGTCATGATGTGTTGTCTTATAGCCCTGTCTCATTCTCCTAAACCTCTCTCTCATGTTTCACTGAGTCTAAAGGTTTTCTATTTAAAGACTTACTGTCTATCCTGACATTCGAAGAGGCCTGTGAATTGTTGTGAATACGTGACATGGAAGGGATAGAATTCATGTGATATAAGCTCTAGTTCAATCGTGTATCTTTGAACTGATCTCTGTGACCTTTTAATGTCTAGTTTAGTGTCCAGAGAAGGTCACTGAGTATGTCTCATCAAACTGAGGCACAGCTGCTCCTATGGAAACCTACTCAGTGTATATTAATAGAGCTCGCCTTTGTCTCAAAAGCCCTTTAGCGGGTTCAGTGCTCTCCAGAGTGTCACACGCACCTGCGAATGTATTCTTAAATCCCTCTTTAATGACTTGCTTGTTACATGGAGTTACTAGTCATAAGTCATGTTGGAGTCTGATTTTTAAAAATGATGAATGCGATACTCACTGTGGGTGCATCTTGTATAGGGAGCCATCAATGCCCACGGTGGTGCGGAGACGCGGGGTGTTCTTGTTGTCCTTCAGACGTGTCAGGATTGCACCCAAAGTGGCAGCAATTAGATTAGCAGAGCGAAAAGAGACAATGGCGCAAACATGCTGCACAGCAATGCAGTCATCCTCAGATGGCTCTACACCCAAGCGTGTCAAAATCTCCTTGGCTTTGGTTAGTCCTTCTTTGCTCCTAGAAGAAAAATGGTAGTTTTGTTTTTGTCTCCTGATAATTGTAAATTGAAAAAAAATGTCAAAACGAGAATATTCATGAGTGCAGATCACTGCTTTCTGCATTTATTTTGGAAAGACTGGAAATATCATGATTTTTGAAGTCGCAAAGAACCATTTGTATTGGTTTGAATGTTGATCCACTGAAGATTGCATCAAGTTTTATAATAAGAATTTTGAATAAATTTTCATAAAAATGAAAAATTGAATTTTTAAATGAACAAAATATTTAGAACATATTATACTTTAAAACATTTTAGAAAAGCAGTTAATGACAAAATGTTTTTTATTTTATAAATTATTTTAATATATATTTTTATATTGATTATATTACATTGCTTTTATGTTGATTATATATAGTTGAAGTCACAATTATTAACCCCCCTGAATTATTAGTTTTTCTTCAACACATTTCTAAACATAATAGTTTTAATAACTCATTTCTAATAACTGATTTATTTTATCTTGGCCATGATGACAGTAAATAATATTTTACTAGATATTTTTCAAGACACTTCTATGCAGCTTAAAGTGACATTTAAAGGCTTAACTAGGTTAATTAGGTTAACTAGGCGGGTTAGTGTAATTAGGCAAGTTATTGTATAACGATGGTTTGTTCTGTAGACTATCGAAAATAAATATATCTTAAAGGGTTTAACAGTATTGACCTTAAAATGGTTTTAAAAAATTAAAAACTGCTTATATTTTAGCCATAATAAAACAAATAAGACTTTCTCTGGAAGAAAAAATATTATCAGACATACAGTGAAATTTTACTTGCTCTGATAAACATAATTTGTAAAATATTTTAAAAAAGAAAAAAAAATTCAAAGGAGGTTTAATTATTTAATAAAAACAACAACAGCACATTTCCTCTTCAAGCAAAAGTCTATGTTTAATGTGGCTACCCTTGGCACCAAGCACAGCCTGAACTATTTTGTTCTAATTGTCCTGACATTTTCTGAAATAATGTGCTGTGTAGTATCAGGCTTCTTCTAGCACTTTCCAGAGTTTTTCTTTAGGTCTAGAGTGTCATATCTTTCTTTTTATTTCCAAGTGATTTCGTACAGTCTTAATAATATTCAGCTCTGGACTCTGTGGAGGCCATTTCATGCTGTCTGTGTTTTATCAGCTTCTTTCTCCAAATAGGATTTTACTGCAGTTAGCGGATCATTATCATGCTGAAAATGAAAACTATTATAACTGAAGACCTTTCCAGAAGGAATGGCATAATGGATTATGTTGAATGTTAGACATTTCAACATTTACAAATCCATCAATTCAGACAATATTGCTAACAACACTGGTAAAATTGCAGCTCAAACTAGGACAAACAGCCTCTCTCCAATATTGTCTTTCACATCTTAAACAATTACACCAAAATAATTCGAACTCTAACCTAACCTAACTCCTATCCTAACAAACCATACATCAACTGAAAGATAATTTATTCAAAGGGCTACATAAATCTTTCATACCATCAGTAAAACAACAAATTTAATACAGGCCTAAAACTTTTGCACAGTACTGTATATAGTGTCATTATTGAATAAATTAAAATTGATTTGATTTGATTTGATTTATTTATTTTCGAACAAAGTATCATACATAAAATATCATTAACAAAAGAATACATTTCAACATGGTCGAAAATGGAGTGGGATGAAGCACAAGCTTATTATTTTCCCACCCCATTACCACATACATCATTCGTCTATTACTTAAACTTATTTCTTCCTTTACTTATCTCTTCCTTTCACATGAACACATTCTATCCTTTTGGCATATCCGACAAACTATATGTTTGCTTCCATTTTATACCCGTATACCTTGTAACATAAACCCAGAGAAAAAAATGGGAATGGTAATGAAACAAACTTACTTCTCAATTGCAGAAACGTGCTTGGTTTCGATTTTTCCTTTTGTAAGCAGCTCTGGTGTGATGCGGCCTTCAAACAGCAGGCCTTCTTTAGCCATTTTGACCAGGATCAGCCTCACCAGCTCACCCATGTACATCCCACTCACCATCTTCTCAAACCTGACAAACAGCCAACACTCACTATTACCTTCTGAAAAGTTCCTATTAAATGAGTTTTCTCCAAGCTTTTAAAGTTCTGGATGCTTACAGTTGCTTGCCAGGGTTGAGGGATCCTCGGTCAATCTCCCTGTCAAACTCAGTCCGGATGTCCTCCAATGTGCCGTCGTCTCCAAACGCCCCCCATTCAGTATTAATACACATCCTGCCTTCGTCTCCCTCCACCATGTCCATGTGTCTGAGCTCCTCCATGTAGCATGCATTAGTGCCGGTACCTGAGGGATCACAGCAGCATATGTCATCGCAGATGTTCAAGAATCCAAAAGCTTTGATTGAGTATATTTAGAATATTAGGAATATTTCTAGTTTTCTATCTTCATCTGAACATTGAGGGAAGATATTATTCTTTAATATTACTGAGAGCTGGTGGTGTGGTGGCTCAGTGGTTAGCACTGTAGCCTCACAGCAAGAAGGTCACTGGTTTGAGCCCCAGCTGGGTCAGTTGGCCTTTCTGTGTGGAGTGTTCTCCCTGTGTTTGCGTGGGTTTCCTCTGGGTGCTCCGGTTTCTCCCACAATCCAAAGACATGTGCTATAGGTGAGTTGAATAAACTAAATTGGCCATAGTCTATGTGTGTGAATATGAGAGTGTATGGGCAGGAAGGGAATCCACTGCATAAAACATATGCTGGATAAGTTGGTGGTTCATTCCGCTGTGGAGACCCCTGATAAATAAAGAGACTAAATCAAAGGAAAATGAATGAATTACTGAGAGCAAAAAGCTAAACTGAACTCTAAAATCCTAGAATTATCCTCATTTAACCCTATTATGCCATTTTAAAGGGCTCTCATCTTATTTTGAAAGTGTCCTTCAACTGATTTACATCCATCCAAGGACAAACTAAAAAAATAAATAAAAAACGGTTTAATTTTCTTATAATAAACATTGCAACATCCCTTTTTGCTCAGTGTCTGAAATGGTTAGTTCAAGTATTCAGTCTCTCTAAGCCCCACCTTTCTGATCGCTTGCTGTGTTCTGATTGGTCAAATTGACCAGAATTTTGTGATCGGTCTAGTTATTTCAGTGCGTGTCAGAAACTAAATGCAAATGACCATTTATGAATTTCAACTCACTAAAGAGACTTAACACAGTGATAAGAACATTAACAATGGCATCTGTTTTGCTGTATACATTTGAGATTGACTCCTTGTTCTTTGGAAAGTAGAATTGATGTCACAGCACAGAAAACACTATCTTCCCTGAATGTCAGCAACACAAAACAAACTCTTCCAGGCCTCTCAAATAAACCTACTGTGTTTGAGAGACTTTGTTCACTGGCAAACAATCAAGATTGTTATTATTTAATGTGTTACTTGGGAGCAGGAAGTGAGACTGGAATTATTGCCACTCATTTTTATCAGTTTAGAATTTGTTTGTGATTTAATAACTTTAATTATCATGTAGTTTTTGAAAATTTGCCCACTTACACATTCACAAAAAGCTATATTACAACAGACATACGGAATTGAAACAGGGAGAGAATGAATCTCCATCTTTGATACCCAGGTGTGGTGCTCTTGAGCAAAGCCCCTAAACCCTAATTGCTTCCCTGGTGCTGGAAGCAATAACTGTCTAGGTGTATCCTCACTGTGTGTTCTTACTCTTCACTCAAAATGTGTGTGTGCACTTAGGTGGGTTAAAAGCAGAGGACTAATCAAGTATAGTAATTAAAGCATATATACTGGATATATACACTTACCGGCCACTTTTATAGGTACACCTCTCTAACTGCAAATTAACGCAAATTTCTAATCACCCAATCACATGGTTGCAACTCAATACATTTAGGCGTGTAGACATGGTCAAGACGATCTGCTGCAGTTCAAACCGAGCATCAGAATGGGGAAGAAAGGTGATTTTGAATGTGACATGGTTGTCCATCTACTGGGATTTTCACGCACAACCATCTCTAGTGTTTACAGAGAATGAACCGAAAACGAGAAAATATCTAGTGAGGGGCAGTTCTCTGTGCGCAAATGCCCTGTTGATGCCAGAGGTCACAGGAGAATGGCCAGACTGGTTCGAGCTGATGGAAAGGCAACAGTAACTCAAATAACCACTCGTTACAACCGAGGTACGCAGAAGAGCATCTCTGAATGCATGGATCCATCCTGCCTTGTATCAACGGTTTAGGCTGGTGGTGGTGGTGTGGTGTGTATTTTCTTGGTATACTTTGGGCCCATTAGTACCAATTAAGCATTGGGTCAACACCACAACCTACCTGAGTATTGTTGCTGACTATGTCCATACCTTTATGTCTTTATTTTCTGATGACTACTTTCAGCAGCATAACGCACCATGTCAGCGCAAATCATCTCAGACTGGTTTCATGAACATGACAATGAGTTCACTGTACTCAAATGGCCTCAACAGTCACCAGATTCTAATCCAATAGAGCACCTTTGGGATGTGGTGGAATGGGAGATTCGCATCATGGATGTGCAGCCGACAAATCTGCTGCATCTGCGTGATGCTCTCATGTCAATATGGACTAAAATCTCAGGAATATTTCCAGTACCTTGTTGAATCTAAGCCACAAAGGATTAGGGCAGTACTGAAGGCAAAAAGGGGTCCAACACGGTACTAGTAAGGTGTACCTAAAAAAGTGGCCATTCAGTGTAGACACAAATATAGATAAACTTGGAACTAGGAGATATTATTATTGTTATTTACCTATGATAATGCCAACTTCACAGCGCTGGTCATCAAATCCGCAGGTCATCATAGTTCCAACAGTGTCATTGACAACAGCCATTATATCTGCATCGTAGTCCTGTAAGTACATCATTTAACCTTTGAATTCCTTTTTTAAAAATACATTAATATTATCCACCTGTACATCAACCAGATGCTAAATAGAAAGAATGACTTGATAATACTCACTCCACGTTTTTTAATAGCTTTATTGAGAAGCTTTACTACATCCATTCCCTCTACTCCGTTGACTTTGAAGCGTTTCGTCCATGTCAGCAAAACAGCCTGTAAAAATACAAAAAAAGTGTTTAAAAGCATTCAATCAAATATAAATTGGAGTAGTGTAAATTTGATAAGTGACATACAGTAGTAGAACAATTAATGTTATGGAATATGATTCTCTGTTTACCTCGTCCAGTTTGCTTTGTGAACAAGGGAATGAGAACGTGAAGCCCACAGGAAGCTTCTTGTCTTTAATTTTTTGCTTCTCCATGAAGTCTCCAAGACATTCTGCAACATGGTCAAACAACTGCAAGAATAACATTAATGATAATGAGATTTACTGAATGGAGATGAGAATATTTTACAGAAAATCTTAATGGCTTGCTCTGAAATTCAGAACACTATTCAACTTAAAATAAACTGTATGATATTCAACAAAATGTTGTTTTAAATACTAAAGTTGTTCAGTCGTAACTTATATGCCTAGTTTCCCATTTTTAACATTTGCTATAGTCCAAGTAATGTTTTATTTTGGTTTCAGGTGGATGGAGCAGTGGTCATGTACCCGTGATCCGCTGCCGTGGATGATGTCTTCTGGAGTCTCGTATATTTGACTTTCCATCTGCACTGTCTGTTTCTTCTCGTGAGACACTTTTACCCGCAGAATACGGAAATTAGAGCCACCCAGATCCAGTGCGATGAAATCTCCTTTCTCTGTAGGTGAATTAAAGAAATCATTCATGTTGAAGGGATGGAGAGTTAAGCTAAAAGGACATGATAATGATCAAAATTGCTCAAAAAATGCCAAAGAGGGGCTCACATACTAGAAATCTGTAAACTCAATCAAAACAAAGTACAAAACAAACAATGTCTGCATACTAATATGTCTGCATCATAAAAAAATCTTTATGATCATAAAAACCTGACAGTTGAAACGTTGCCTTAATGAATTTTCATTCATTCATTCATTCATTCATTCATTCATTCATTCATTCATTCATTCTCCTTCGGTTTAGTCCTTTATTTATCAGGGGTCTCCACAGCGGAATGAACCGCCAACTATTCCAGCATATATTTTATGCAGTGAATGCCCTTCCAGCCGCAACCCAGCACTGGGAAACACCCATACACACTCATTCATTCACACACACCCATACACTATGGTCAATTTGGTTTACCTATAATTGGTCAATTTGGTTTACCAATTCACCTATAGCACATGTCTTTGGACTGTGGGGGAAACCTTAAAAAGAATGTGAACATGGGGAGAACATGCAAACTCCACACAGAAACGCCAACTGACCCAGCTGAGACTCAAACCAGTGACCTTCTTGCTGTGAGATGACAGTGCTAACCACTGAGCCACCATGCCACCCTTAATTAATTTTTTATGCCTGGCAAAGACCTTATGGTCGAAAGCTTGCTTTAAATAATTTTTAACGGAGCATACATACACATCAGTGTGCAGACATTTGTTCAGTACTTTAAATGAGTAAATGATGGATAGTTCCCTCAAAAATGAAAATTTACTCACAATTTACTGTAACTCAGTAAAGGAGTTTCTTTATCTTGTTTAAATGTTTTGATTAAATCTGAAAACCTGTAACTATTGACTTCCACAGTATTTGTTTTTGTCTACTTTGGAAGTCAATGGTTACAGGATTTCAGATTTCTTCAAAATATCTTCTTTTATGTTTAACAGAAGAAAGAAACTCAAACCGGTTCTGAAGGGAGAGTAAATGATGACAGAATAAATTTTTTTGGGTGAACTATCCCTTTAACTGTATATAATAATAACCCATTGATAACTTTCCACTTCTGGGAATTGCTTAAGCTTCCTAAAGGGCACAGATGCTGTTAAGCATATGACACCATGGCAAAAAGGTAACTGGTTATAGTGTACCATTCATGTGATGGTGAGACAGTGAATCAGCATTTATTTTGGTTGTCACCAAGGGGGATTAATCAGGAATGCTTAACAGAGCTGGCCAAAAACGAAGACAAATCAACACAAGTAGCTTTCTTACAGCGAGAAAACCCATGAATCCTGAACAACAGATTCAGCAAATGTGTGTAGCAGAATACTGATTTACATGTCTGTTTATACATTAGAATAAACAGCAAGAGCAATGCTAAGGGATGTTTGCACTAGGTCAGAAATGCTCTCTATAAACGTCTTTCTTGGTTTTCAAAGCTCCTCGACGTGTCCAGATTGTCGATATTATGTGCAGTGCTTGTTGCCAAGCAACACTGAAAATCAAATGCCTTTTTTTCTTGTCGTCTTCTGTTTCTAGGTTGGAAATAAGCTGTCTGCCAGTGTGGAGATTTTTAATATTGTAAACTCAGCAGCGTCTGGAAAGGTCAGTTAACTGAAATTGCACTGCAACAGTCATTGAATGTACTGTAAAGCTGACATTGCGAAACTGATTCAGCAAACTAAGTTTATTCTACTTTTGTGATACATTAATATGTCATTTAAGGTCACACTTTCATAAGGAGACCATTTCCTGCTTTTAACTAGTTGTTTACTTGCTGTATTAGTCCTTGTAAAGCATGTATTAATGTCTTATTGTGCATGAGTCTATTCTACGTTAATCATATCCCATACCTAAAATTAACCCCCAAAACTATGTTACTAGGTATTAACTTTTAATAAGGCAAAGTTTTATAGGAAAAAACCCTGGAGTGTTACTGAGGGCTATCAAACTTTTATGGCTTAAAAAAGTATTGAAATTATTTCCAATGAAGCCAGATAAATGGTTAAAAAGCAGTAAAATATCTGTATTTAAATGTTATCACATTTAAAATAATAATAATATTTAACCATCCTGGAAAGCTTTGTTGTTTAAATGACAGATAATTACAGATATTAAAGATGCACTACACTAAACATTTAATTATCTGGCATTTAATCTAAAGCATTTTACAAAACAAATTAGAGAGTGTCATTGTTAGACTGTCAGATTAAGTTTTTTATTAATTTATTTATTATTTTGTTATTTGTTACAGATTTTTTAAGAAAAACAAAATAAAAAAGAAAAAAGGGATTGTGTTAGAAGAGCAACATATTTTTTAAATTTAAATATATACAGTTGAAGTCAGAATTATTTGCCCCCTCTCGGTTTTCCCCCAATTTCTGTCTAACAGAGAGATTTTTTTCAGCACATTTCTAAACATAATAGTTTTAATAACTCATTTCTAATAACTGATTTATTTTATCTTTGCCATGATGACAGTAAATAATATTTGACTAGATATTTTTCAAGACACTTCTATACAGCTTAAAGTGACATTTAAAGGCTTAATTGAGTTAATTAGGTTACGAGGCAGGTTAGGGTAGTTATAGGCAAGTTATTGTATACAATGGTTTGTTCTGTAGACTATCGAAAATATATATATAGCTTAAAATGGTTTTTAAAAAATTAAAACTACTTTTATTCTAGCTGAAATAAAACAAATAAGACTTTCTCCGGAAGAAAAAATATTATCAGACATACTGTGAAAAATTCCTTGCTCCGTTAAACATAATTTGGGAAATAATTTAAAAAGAAAACAAAATTCAAAGGGGGGCTAATAATTTTGACTTTAACTGTATAAAGAGATTATGATTAGAGACAGCAAGTTTTATATATAGAGTAGAAAACAGAATACAGGCTCAAGTCTTGATGAAAAAGATACATCGTTAGTCGCTTCACAAGAAAGACTAAGTTGGAAAAATGCTGGCATTCTTTAATAGAATATAAGATTGCATTTTTTCTAGAATACTAAAAATCTCAGATACGATTTGTTTTAGGACATTTATAATTGTTGCAAGGCACAAAAAAATCAAAGCCATTTCTTTTAAATTCAGGTGACTGTTTACTGGTGAACATTTTCATATACAGGAGTGTGCAGACCTGCTGTAAACACTCTGGCATTTTATCATTGTGATGTTAAGTGGTCAGAATCTATTTTTAGCATTGCTTATACTAGAGTGTCCAGTACCTTAGGACTGAGGATCTGCTCTTGACAAGCCTTGATATATGTATGCTGTTTAAAATAATAAATCCTACACAGCAGTGATGGATGTATTATTGATACAGATGCAAAATCAATCAAACCCATTACTGTACGTCGTGTTGTTTAATCACTTTTAATTAGTTGATACAGCAGAGAATCTTCCATCCTTAATAAATGGTATGATTGCTGAGGAATTGCACTGAAGTCAACTCTCACATGCCAATCGGACTGGGATTACAGCTCATATAATCCGTGATGTAACTCTACATGCTTTTGGTTGGATGCTGCGGGGCACGTAGAAAGGCAGGAGCACATGTCGATGCAGCTCTGAATGTGTTGTGACATGGGGGAAATCGGTTCAATATTGGGGCCATTTGGCAATAGATTCCATGTGCTATGCTATATTTCAGTTTGCATTGTAAATGCATTTGGAGGAGGCCATATATTATTCATTCAGATGTTATTTGAAAGAGTCATTATAGCCTGTCCACTTTTCAGTAGTTCTAGTTTTGGAAGTGCTTTGCCTAGGGATGCTCTCATTAACAGATTAACCGTTAACCGTAAGGATGCATTTTGTTATGATTTGAACTATTTATTGATTTTTCTTATTTCAAGTAATGCACATGAATATCAAATACAGCGCATTAACATAAAAGCAGAACAATAGAAAATAAATAAATACTATTAATAAATAACATCATATAAATTGTGTAAGTAAACCTAACCAAAATACATACAAGGGGGAAAAAGGGGGGGGGGGGGTGCTAATATCATGGCCTTAATTATTATTTTGTCTCGTTACATGTTTGGTTAAATTGTGGGTCGCAGGAATTTAGAAATTTCCCCCATTTATCTAAATAAATTTCAATTTTTCCACGTAAACTGTAGGAGAGGCTTTCAAAAGCTGCAACTCGTCCTAATTCTGAGATCCACTCGAAGATTGGAGGTCTACTGAAAGATTTTCAGTTTTTAACAATCACCCTATAGCATTATACAGCTCTGTATCCACTGTGATTCAGCTTTATTCATGTGGCTTAAGGGACAGGGGTCACCAAGTGTGTATAAGCTTGGGAAAAAGTCATACTGGGTCTGCAATATCTTTACAAGATGTTCATGCACCTCTCTCCAAAGAAAGCATGCATTTTTAACTAATTAATGGTATCAGTTTAACGTTTTAAAATTATTATTTTTTAATTTTTTTAAGTTTTGTTGTATAAATGTGCAACACATTTGATAACTCGCCGGGCACTAACACATGCAACTACAGATGCATTTTGACAAATAAGCAAAATAAAAGGAGTAAAAAGAAAGCCATTGCTGGTCACAGTTTGACACATGAGTTGATGCCAAATCAGCGCTGATGGCCTCTCTTTCTTGGATCAGCTGTGTCTTTGCACAAGTGGAGAAGGAAGCTGCAAACTTTCTGAAATGTCCACTGCTTTGCAAACAAACGATCGATTTAAGCCTGCTATTTTTATTTGATGGAAGAAAACAACATATGATTGAAAAAACAGCCTATGCCAGTTCTTAAAAAGAATTCAGTCAGTGTTTTTGTTTTGTAGTCTTTATTTCTAACTTAAGTGAAAAATATCTAGGGCAGACCTATTTAGTTTATTATTTTTATTTAGTTTATTCTGTTTTTAGAAACGCTGCATGTGCATGAAGATGTTCTGTTGCAAATAAAAACTCTTGAAAACAAATGTAAAACCTTTTAACAAGTTGAATTGTTTCAAAGATAGTTTCAACAAAAGTTGACCATCAGCCTTGAAACACAACAGGTTTGTTTTAAAAGGTTTTTCTTTCTTTTTTTTTGTTAAAAATCAGTTACATGACTGTTGAACTTACAGCTCTTTGTAGTAAGAAAAAAAACTACATTTGTTGCAATACTGGTTAAACAAGTTTTTTTTTTTTTTTGTAACAGCTTGCATACAGCATAGCCTTTGTCAAAAAAAACTTCTGAGGTTGTAATTTACCCCAAATTCACTTGTGAGATCTTTAAAGAGTACACTCATTTCAGTTAAAGCATTAAAGGGATAGTTCACCCCCCAAAAAGGTATTTACTAAACATTTAGTCACCCTCAAGTGGTTCCAAACCTGTTTGAGTTTCTGTTGATCACTAAACAAGATATTCTGAAGAATGTTGGAAAAAAGCAGCAATTGACATCCATGGTAGGAAAAAATGATATAATGTGTGTTAATGGGTACTACTAATTTCTACTATTCTCCTTATTTTGTGATCAACAGACGAAACAAACTCAAACACGTTTGGAACAAGTGGAGGTTAAATAAATGACAGACATTTTAAGGGGGTGACACCTTTACACCTTTATTTCAAATGTTAGTGTCCTTTTAGGATTTAAAACCAGCATGTTGGTCAAACTTATTGTCCTTTTTTTGTGAAAGCATTTAAAAGAATCACAATGAAGAAAGCTGACATTTCTTTTTGAGACTGATTCGCCCTGACAGACAGAACTGCAGACTCCACTATTTGGTTGACATTAACTTGTGAGGGAAGCCCGGGCTGATTCTTATTAGTCTCTTATTTAGGCTTCAGTCTGTATCAAATTTTCTTGTTGTGATTAATTGCTGAAGCTTTTCTCACTATACATTATCACAATATAGACCTAAGCTGCAAAAAAGATTATTTTAACAAGTAAATAACCCATAAATGTGTATTGCTTTATTGGATATACACATTCAGTGTAAATAAATGTTTTAAACAAATTAAATGATGATAAAGAACAACAGGTAACACTTTACAATAAATTCTAACTAGTAAAATCCACAGTTAATAAAAATACAGCTGAATTTTATTAGTTATTATCTCCACTTCAAATGATTATGACTTTAGATTTTAATACAATATTAGGCCTTAACTAAGAAATTAATGCTTAATATTATATTAAAATCAAAAGTTGTAATTCTTGATGTTAAAACGATACATTAACTGATGTTAACGAATGTAAGTTTACTGAACAAAGCTAACAAACAAATGGCCTATTAAATAGGTACAGAATTTTCAGTGTTGTAAGCCAGATAAACATGAAAATGTTAATGCTTAAAAATAAAATGCCTATCAGGTCTTCAAGCATTGGTTTTTAAGATGAACACCACTGCAAATATAACAATCTGAACATTCTTAAAAGGAAAAAATGATTGGTTGTATTTTGAAGTGCCCATGATATCAATATTGTGCATGCTCGTTATCATTATTTTAGTATATATTTACTGTTATTTGATACTATAGATGCCATTTTCCTGTCAGAGTGACTTATAAAGCAAGCATTTGGAATTATTTTATAAACTGTTGCTACATGAGTGTGCTTTGTGTGCATTTATGTACACTTTGTGGAAATAGAGCTTACCTGATCCATCAGGAATGGACCTTACAAAGGTGGGCAGCATCTTGACAGTGGCTGTCGGGTTGGTGTCTCGTGCCAATCCGTTCTCCATTTCCCTTCGGAAACGAGCCATAATATCACGCAGCGTCTCATCAGAGAACCGCATGGCGTACAAGTATTTGTCAATCTACACAAATGGACACAAAATGACATTGTAGTCAGAAAAATGCTGTTGAATTTCAGATATAAACACTGTAACTTTATAAGACATTGTTTATTCTACCATTCAACATTTTGGGGCCAGTAAATGTTGATATTTCTCAAAGATGTATTCAACTGATAAAAAGTGACTTATTTTGCTTAACAATGATAAGAAATGTTTCTTAAGCAGCAAATGAGCATATTAAAATGATTTCTGATGGAGCATTACACATTTTAATCAAAATAAATAAAGCCTTGGTGAGAATGAAAGACTTCTTTCATTTATACTGACCCCACATTTTTGAATGGCATTGTAGAAAATGACCTTCGGCCTTTGCTTTTCTGCACTCAAAGCTCCCAGGTGATTTTGGGTAATCAATATCGATGAACGTGATGAATGTGGTCAAGCTGGCTAGGTCAGTGAGTCCTTGAAATATATGGCCGTAAATATACAGACAGAAACCTATGGGCAGCATCACTTATAAACACAGACAATATTCATCAAGAAAACGGTTAGTGGAAGATGTTTCAATCAAGTCTAATGGAACGAGAGTGAATTAAATGTGTAAACATATGCACCTGTTTCTGCATATGCTGACTCATGGTGAAGTCTTTTAGCGTGTGTGTTCAGTTGAGTCTGGGGTCTGACTGAGTTGCTGGAATACTTATTTACATAAGCATGCAACATGTTGTTCATTGGTCTGCATTTGTTGCTTTTAGGTATGATGAAGATGTATTGTATATTGATTATTAATCTAGCCTACTGGAAGAGATTGTACTTTAATAGGAAGCCTGATCTCACAAGAAAACTTAACTACTTTATGTTTTGTCAGTTTAGTGGCTGATTCGTACAAATTTGCACAAGTTTTGCTGTACGAAAATGTACAATTTTAAAAAGGAGGTGTGGCACCTAACCCCGCCTCTAAACCCAATCATCATTGGGGGATAAGCAAATCGCACTACATTGTACAAATAACATTGTATGAATTTATACAATTTAGCCACTACATCAAAAAGTTAAACCGGAGCACACCCACACGAACACAGGGAGAACATGCAAACTCCGCACAGAAATGCCAACTGACCCAGCCCAGGCTCGAATCAGCAACTTTCTTGCTGTGAGGCGATTGTGCTACCCACTGTCCCACCGTGACGCCCTGTCTATGTAATTTCCTAAATAGTAGTTTTAGTACTTTTGACACTGCTGGTGCTGATGATAAGTATAGTGTGATATTATTGATTATACACAATCTAGCCTACCATTTTGTGTAATTAAGCATTTAAGTCTACATTTTTATTTCATTCATTTAATTTATTTTATTTCATTGTATATATTTATTTCATGTAATTTAGTGCTAAATATTTTTTGTTGGATATATTGTTTAACTTAATCTTTCAAATTATAAGCAAATGTTTATTTAAAGGGATATGTTAACATTTAAAGGAAAAGTTTAAGTTCTGTTGTTATTTACTCAACCTCCACTTGTTTCAGACCTGTTTCCCAATTGCTTTTTTTTTGTTGAACACAAAAGATTACAAAGTTTGCTGTTCAGTCTGTCTATACTGAAACTGAACACCTGAATTTCCAATCTAAAACAAGGTCTTTAGTGTTTTCAGTTTTCCCTTTTCATGGGTTGAAGATACAGGAGTATATGCCCGGCATAACCGCAACAAAACTTATATGTATCAAAATTAAAATGCACTTGTGTAAATTCAGCTTTAGTCAATGTCTTCTGGCAATTATTTAGTTTTTCTACATTTTTTATAATGTCTTTCGTGTTAATTGTGCCATTAAATGGTGAGTAAATTGTAATGTTTGGGTAAACAATCCCTATATTTTATCCCCTTATTTATAACGTTAATACATTTACAGTCAGATGACCACATTCTCTTGAATTTAGTTTGTTACCACAGTTCTAGTAGAGTGTGTAAAATGGGTCATTGCGTAACTGCCATAAGTAACATCCAGCTTCCTCATAAAAACATCAGAGTAGTTGTGAAGCTGCCAAAACAAACAGTCTAAATGAGGGTGAGGGGAACGATGGCTTCATCTGTACTGTAAGAGTTTATTCACCAACTTCCTAGTAACCACATTAGTGACAAGAATAGGCATTATAATCAAATTAAATGTATGACATCCAGGGTCATAAAGGTGTTATCAAGTGAGAGCAGGACCCAGGTGCACAGCTGAGTCACAGGATATGGATTTCGTTTTGGCTGGTCATGCCTTACTTGTTGTTATAGTAACCATGTTACACAACACGACTGTCACCTCTTGTGCTTCTGTGTTATTGTTGACTGAAACTATATTAAAAACATTTTACTTAATTGAAATAAATCAAAAATAAATTTAAAGTAAAATACAACTTTGAAAAAAATGGGACAAACTTCATACCAGGATATCTGTGGGGTCTTAAAGTCTTAAAATGTCTTAAATCTCAAAAGCTAAATTTTAGACCTTAAATAGTCTTAAATCTACTGAAATATTGTGTTGTAGGTGTTAAATTATTTTTAACAGGTCTTAATTTACCATTGTTCATGTATTGCTACTCAATATGGCCATTAACACTCATGCAATCACCAATAATAAAACATTTTATTTAAAAATAACATTTTTACCATAATGTTTTAATTACTTTCCTGACTATTTGTTAATACCTAATATTTGTTTAAAAGTTCTCCATTTAATTACTGCTGAGGATACTGACTTGACCTATATTTTTTATTATTAAACTATTATTATTGTATTATTACATGTATTAAATTATAATAATTTTTTGATAGGGCAAGTAAAAATCTTTTCCAACTTGCATATTCAAAAAAGTCCTTAGCATTTAGCTTTGTATAAATCTAAAATTTCATTCATAATGGTCTTTAAAAGGTCTTAAATTTGACTTGTTGAAACCTGCAGAAACCCTATCATACTTCAACATGTACTTTAAATTGACATATTGCCATTTTTTTGCGCATAAATGCTCTAAATTATCATATTATTTAAAAAATGTGAAGGCATGTTATTAGTAGTTTATGAAGTAAAACATAAATGAGAATTTACTTAAAACAGAAAACCAATGAAAGCAAGCTGTACTGATGATTAAAATCGAGATGTTTAAAACAGGCTAATCAAATATATTTAAAATACACAATCGTCAACATTTAAAGTGGAAATAGTTAAAATTGTTCTAAGACCAGAATGGGTATTCAGTAGATTTAGGACAACTTTAATGTACGATTTTGCTCCACTTCAAATTTTGACAAAAAAATAAAAGGTGATTCAAAATATTGAAAACATCCTACAGTAGCATGTTAATAGTAATAATGCAGATACGGAAGTTCATAAGGAGGCCTAGGACATATCTAATTCAAACCAGGATCATTTCATGAAATATAGTTAACAGGAGAGTTCAAAATTTCCTCACGATTCTCTCCCACTCATGTTCAAAACTTTCATGAATTTCATTCTTCAGCAATTGCAGCAATTGACATCTATATAGGAACAAAAAAATACTACGGTAGTCAATGGCTACAGAGTCCTTAAGTATGTTTTCATTTGTGTTCAACAGAAGAAAGAAACTCAAACAGGTTTGGATGAAATGAAGGGTGAGTAAATGATGACAGAATATTCATATTGGGCGAATTATGCTATTAATTCCCTTTAACGTACTGACCCAAATACCCCCATAAGTGGTTCCATTCTCTCATCAGTTGGAATAAAAAAAAATTGCATAGATTATGATTGAGACATTTTTCTTTTTTCCTATGATTACTGACGTGCAGGAACTACCAAAATTAATTACAGCAACCTAGACCACACAGAACCTAAAAGGTACTCTTTCAAATTTGAGTATACAAAAAATGGCATCTTTTTTGTAAGGGTTTATTATAAAACAGGCAACATATAAAATTATTTTAATCACTTTCAACAATATTTTATGATAAATCAAGGGTTTTTTTTTTTTATTTCTTTAAAATGATACCAAACCTTTGCATTTACAGCTCTGCATGTGGATTTGGTCTTTTAAATTTGGTCTTTTAATGCTTTTAAATTTGGGTAGGCAAAATCCAGGCGAAAACCCCAAAATAGCACTTGACTTTAAGGGGTTAAAATGGGTACAGTATCTTGAAAATTGTACCGTATAAGAAATTCAGCACAGAATATTGTAATACCTTTATTAAATATAGGTCACTTGTTTTTATAACAAATTGCAAGGCTTACTTTAAAAAAATAGTATCAGTACCAATACAGTGAGATATTTGAATATTTTCAGCAAATGTTAATACTTTATATAATGTATTATGTAGCCATGTATTAAAATACAATTCTATGTTTTGATTTCTGACTAGAATATATTTTATTTCTTCAGTAAAGTTCAGTAAAAGAATGACAGTCATGAAAATAGAGCATTATTTAATGGCATTGACTGATCCATGCAGAACCTTTAACCTCCAGAGAACATTTTTAGTCCACAAAAGATTATTTAGATCTAAAAAAATGTTTCTTTTAAGAATTATTGACTAAGATGTTCTTCTTGAAACTTTACATTCTGCTGAGACCTTTATTTTTTAGATCCAGTAAAACATACTTCAAGTTTTTCTGTTTTTTATTACTAGCATGCCATTAACATAAACACTGCACGTCTTCAAACCCAGACCCACAGACATGTGCGCACATGCATTCCTTCTCTGTTTGCACATCTCTTCCTCCCTCCACAATACGTTCAAACCCTGTCAAAACTCTCTGGCAAAAGCATGTCGTCAGTCAGCTGTTGTAACCCGACCCTCTTTCTCCGGGGGAGGGGAGCTTTCAGATGCTCACGACCACCTTCCCCCACACAGAGCTATACTCTCCAATAAGCACGTTCACACAGAGGCACACACAAAAAAAAACGTTCCTCTCTTCATGGCAGCTCCCTGACGCCCCACATCCTCCTTTCAAGGACATTGCAGCACAAACCCGACGGCCAGTGTGTCGTCACTGGCAAGGGTAAACCTCTCATCCTGACTGTCGCGCTCTGTGTGACGTATAGAAGCTGCAGCCAGAGTGAGACGTGATACCAGGCGCATCTCACGACTCATGACTCTCGCCTCTAAAACGCAGGCCTGTGTCACCTGTTGTCATGCGTCGGAAATGCTGCTAAAGACGAATACGAGAAGAGGAATTAATGAAACACTCACCTTTTTGACCTGGTCATCCTTCAGTTCAGTGAAGTAGTAGGCCAGAAGCTGTGCCGCTATCATCCTGCTTCACCTCTTTGGTGAAAAAGCAAAGAGAAGAAAAGAAGAGCAAAGCCTTACAATCCTTTCCGGTGAGGCAGAAAAAAGCAGTCTGGGCCCCAGAAGCAGCGTGGGTTACTGTAAAATGGCGAGCCGGCACTTAGGGGTGTTCCCTCCCAATGCTACGGCAATGTCTGTCTCTCCTCGGCCTAGGAAGTCAAGCTGCACATAATGCGCTTGCATGAGATGCAGCACAGAGGCTAGGATGGGGAAGAGCTCAAGCCCCACCCACTCACTCTCCTCCTATTGGCCGAGCTTTGTGAGCAGGCTTGTGAGGCAGAGCAGTTCGACCGGCCCCTTCCTAGGGCACTTCTTCTCCCTCCTACTTCAGTTCTAACCCTTCAGTCCTTTTTTTCAGTAATTCTTCTTCCTCATTTTTGGCACTCTTCACCTGAGAGGCACGTAGAGCACGTTCTCAATGCTTTGCTTTGTACTGTCTGAGCTCTTTAAAAGCAGGGTTGGTGGATTTGGGTGGAGAAGCAAAAGTGCTGAGTAATGGTATAGGGTAGGGTGTTTGAGCAAAGCGATGTATGCTTTCTTACTAGAAGTGGCAGGACCGTTATCAGTGTGTAATGCTGGAGGTTTTTGGTGTCATTTCGGGGGTTGTCGGCAAGGTGGAATGGTCAAAAGGATGGTAACAAAAAAAAGACACCAGGAGGTTTGCTCTAAAAGAGTTTGCTCTACAAATGGGCGAACAGCTGTGGATGATTGAGTATTGATGAGGACAGAGAGGGTTGATGTTAAAATTCACAGCCACACACACAATGCAATGGTAATGAAGTCCTTGTTCATTTCCATGTCATTATGGGATGTAATTGTCGTTTAAAATACTAATTAGAACGAGTAAGGAATGAGTTTTCTTCACAAAGTCTTGCAGTTATTAGTTCATTTCTTGAAAAGAACACTTACACTTACAATAAAAAATGGTTTTGGGTGCAAACATTATTGTTTCAATCAAAATTAAATGAATAAAAATGGTCTGGCATAGGCGACGCAGTGGCGCAGTAGGAAGTGCTGTTGCCTCACAGCAAGAAGGTCGCTGGTTCGAGCCTCGGTTGGGTCAGTTGGCGCTTCTGTGTAGAGTTTGCATGTTCTCCCTGCGTTTGCGTGGGTTTCCTCCAGGTGCTCCGGTTTCCCCCACAGTCCAAAGTCATGCGGTACAGGTGAATTGGGTAGGCTAAATTGTCCGTAGTGTATGTGTGTGTGAATGGGTGTGTATGTGTTTCCCAGTGATGGGTTGCAGCTAGAAGGGCATCCGCTGCATAAAACAGATGCTGGATAAGTTGGCGATTCATTCCGTTGTGGCAACCCCAGATTAATAAAGGGACTAAGCCGAAAAGAAAATGGATGAATGAATGGTTTGGCATATTGAATAACTTATTGAATGATGATGCTCTTTCTCTCTATATATATATTTATCTACATACTCTCTATGAATACAAGTCATTTCAATTCATGTTTATTTATATAGCGCTTTTACGATGTAGATTGTGTCAAATAGGGCTGCACAATAAATAGTTTCACCCTCGATATCACAATGTGCACGTCTGCAATAGTTACATCGCAAGATATGCAATGTTGAGTCTGGATTAGAGTTGAGCAGGAGCCACATAATTTTATTAATTAATGTATACTAAATGTATACGATTGATGCAAAAATGATTTTTTTTCCCTTGTTTTTTCTTTCTAGTCCAAATATCTCCATTTCAGGGCAAAAAAAAATTATTTAACTTAACCCACTGGCAGATAATTTAGCTTGTTTTAAAGAAAAACTTTTCATTTTTATCTTAATTCATCTGAAGGTGAAAACAGAACAATATTTTTACTTGATCGAAGAATTGTTTTGATATTTGGATTAGAAACTAGACAAAGCAAACAAAGAAAAGCATCTCTTGCATTTTTGACTCACTCCCTATAGCTGGCGTGGGGTGAGCGCACTGGTGCCGTTGTCCTGTGGCTGCCGCTGCGTCATCCAAGTGGATGCTGCACACTGGTGGTGGTGTGGAGAGACACTCCCCACCCCTCATGAGTGTGAAGCGATGTGGGTGTATGACCATACACAATAAATGCGCTATATAAATACACATTACTTACTTACTTACTATTCAAACGGTCTTGTGAAACTGTATGTATATCGCAATATTTATCGCCGAAAAATAAAATATGCAATATTAGATTTTTCCAATATTGTGCAGCCCTAGTGTCAAAGCAGCTTAACATAGAGGCTCTACACTGTCAAAAATAAAAAGGTGAGTTAACTTAAAATTTTAAGGCAACCGGTTGCCTTAAAATTTTAAGTTAACTCAACTTTTTATGATTTACAGTGTAGTAAATTGAAACTGTCAGTCCAGTTGAAGTTGAAGTATTTTATTAAATGTTCAGAAAATACTAAAACAGTTGTTTTTACATTTTATATCTACAAATACAACCCAATGGACTGGACATAATAAATTCTATTATTATATTAATAAAATAATAGAAAAATTTAATAGAAAAATTGAAGAAATAGAAAATATGCCCCTTAATACAAAATGGACTCATTAAATTCTGATGTAATAAGTATATACTAATATAATATATTTTGACATGTGCTGGACATTAAATGTTTTAAGTACTAAAATAAATTACAAATTAGCTCCTCTGAATATGAAATTCTTTTGTATCAATAATAAAACAATTGATAAAGGTTGCTATATGCTCTATATTAAATGCTTTGTATTAAAACATGAATAAATAAAACAAGCGGTAACCTACATGTATAGACTGAAAACACCTTTAATGTACAATAAAACTGTGTCTTTAAATGCTACAGTAATGATCACATACATAAAGTATTTAACATTTGTTTGCTGTACATAAAAAATATTAACAATAAAATAAAATGATAAGAAATTGCTAGATGCTTGAAATTAAATGCGCATGAAAAACTAAAAACTGAAAATACTCATTGATTTATACATTTAACCCATTAAATGTGAAGGAATGAAAGGATGGATGGATGTTAATGTAAATGTGGTAGGGAACTAGATTTAAAAGTGATGTTTTGGTGAACTTGGCAAACACTGCTACATATATGGCTCATTTTCCAGAATCTTAGGGGAACGTCACTGGAGGGAAAACATAGGAGGTACAGTAATTGACAAATCCATGTAAGCGAGCGGGTGATGGTAACAGTCAGATGAGCTTACAGCGGGTCGTGCTTGGAGGCATGCGGTCGTCCTCCCCCTCTCTAAAGCACATGACCACAGAGCTTAGTTTCCTCTTCCTGAGCTCAGACACGTCACAACCGAGATGCTCCTCATTTCATTCATTCACAGAATACAACACACATACAGCACACATTCATCCATTAGCCGGCTGAAATCTAATTGTGTTATAGAGCAGTAGTTTTATTTCTGTTTGAGGATCATTTAAATTGATTTCCCTATAATTAATTAATTAATTTTTTTTTTTTTAGAATGTAGGTAGAAATGCAGAAACATTTGCGTCACATGAAAGACATCAAAGTCCTTCATAACTGTGATTTTTGATGGTGACTCAAACTGAGAGAAGCTGTTTGTATTCACTTGTACAGGCAGAACAATGGCACCGTATGGCACACGTTCAAATATCCTACATTCCTGCAATGGAACAATGTCCAACTATACTTTGCATAGCTGAGTAGTGACATCACTTCCTGGCAGAGTTTCTCATTGGGAGTGTTTGTGTATACTTTGTCTGTAAAAGCGGAAATATATAATATACACACAAATGACCAACTCATTTGAGAAGGTGCAACAAAAAATAAAGCAATCTTCAAAATAAAGGTACCAGGAAAAACCAAAATGGGTTATACGGTGATCCCAATATTACAGTAATCCCATAGTTTTAGCCTATAGTAATAGTTATTATTTTCCCAGTGAATAGGTTGCAGCTGGAAGGGCATCCGCTGCGTAAAACATATGCTGGATAAGTTAGCGGTTCATTCTGCAGTGGCGACCCCTGATTAATAAAGCGACTAAGTCGAAAAGAAAATGAATGAATGAATAATAGTTATTAAAGTAATCCCAATTTGGTTCCTCAAAAAATGTATTAAACATTTTATTGAACAGTTTTTTAAAGAATGATTTTTTTTGTCTTAGTCTGAAGAACAATTTCATAGTCTAAAGAAACTTTTTCCATTGTAAAGATCCTTCTGTAGAATGAAAAGTTTACATTGATGTTAAAGGTTTTTCATGGAACTATATGTGCCATTAGAGGATCTTGAATCTACATGCATGAATGAGCAAAGTCATACCGACAGAGACCATGACAGAGGTCAGTTTTTTCAAGGACATGGGCCTGCTCTTAACCAATTGTCGATCACAGTTGAAGACAAAATTAAAAGCACTTATGTGAATTAAAAAAAATAAACATTTCCTGTGAATGTTAACAAAGAAGGACATTTTTCACAGTATATATATATATATACATATATATGTATGTATGTATTTTTTTTCCTTCTGAAGAATGTCTTTTAGTTTGGCTGAAATAAACAAATTTTTTTTTTCTTTTTTTTTCAATTAAATTAATGTTTTTCAATTAAGATTGTATTTCAATTTGTAACAGGACAAACCACTGTTGTCCAATGACTTGTCTAATTACTGCAAAATAACCTGCCTAGTATCCTAACTAACCTAAATATGCCTTTTTATTGCACTTTAAACTAAAATAAGTGTAAAAAATTCTGTAAACTTGCAGTTTTCTGTATTTTGTGATTCATGTTTTTATTTTTAACTGTTTATTTATGCTTTTAATGGGATAATGGGAAGCATAATGGAAGCTTGACCTTTCTTTTAACCTTGAAAATTTGACTTTTATTAACATTTTTAATAGTTTAAATTGATATATTGTGGGTTGGTGTTGTATATTACAGTACAGACCCCTTGCAATAAACTGCCAGTACATTTTCGGTTATTTTATAGACTTATTTATCTAAATTTATTTTTTATACATTGCAATTTTTCAAACTATACTAAAATGTCAATGAAAGTCACTTTATTAACCTGCAGAGATCAAGGTCCCATAATGCAATTCACAACCTTGAATAAGCGAAAAACACTTATGAATAACAAAATACGGAAACAGTGTACTAGTATCTTGGAAAATATCTAGTACATATGATGTACTGTTATCATGGCAAAGACCCAATAAATGAGTTGTTAGGCATTAGTTATTAAAACTGCTGTGTTTAAAAATGTGTTGAAAAATAAACTTTGTTCCATTACACTACACTTGGGAAATATTTGAAAAGGAATTACAAATTTTACAAGAGGGTTAATCAGTTTGTTTTCAACTGTATACAATGTTAGATCTTTTTATTTTAGGAAGAAAGCAATCAGAAGAGTATCTCATAAGGTGGAATGATTGGTCCAGATCTGTGAAAGCAGTGAGTTTGTTGTGTTTCTTGTGTTAGTCAGTTCAGCTCATTTTCCAGATTAAAAAAATATATATATTTAAATGAGCCATTTACAGTTCAGAAAGCCTAGTTGTAGTGACACCAATGACTCTTAATTATCATCAACATCATTTTTTCATTATATATTGTAAGATATGACATTGAAGTATTTAAAAGTAGTTACAGTACAGTGAATTTTTTAAAAAGTCCCCAAGAAATCAAAACTTACCATATGATAATTTAGCTCACATTGCCAGTTTTGTGGTGAACAATTCATCTGTGCATGTCATTAAGAAGAAAAAAATAGTTTGCCGGTCTAATCTTTAATTGAAATCTCAAAATGCACTTCCTGTTTTGTTTTTTTTTTTTGTTAAATTGTCATATTGCGTATATCTTAGGGATTGGGCGTGGCTAACATATTTAAGCACACCCCTCCAACTGTCAGTTTTGACAACAAACAGAAATGGTGAGGAGGAGGTGTCTGTTGGGTTGTAATAACTCTTCCAAAACCCCTTTTCTGATCTTTCTGAATGAAATGCCTACTTTACTGCATCCAATCAGCTCGCGGTAGAAAAACAAGCCACACCCACTGTTTTCTCATTTAAAATTCCGTTTCTCTAGGAACTGTGTCACAATATGAAAAAAATTAAAAATTATCGCACCCTCCGGTTGAAGGGGACTTTAAATAATCAGGTTATTTAGACAGTCCAGTGGACTTGAAGTGAGATGTATCATTTAAAAAAAAAAGATCATCTCTGTTTAACACTTGCTGTTACAATGCTCTCATAAGTAGGACAGTTATACATTGTCCTCAATAGAAAATGTAGAAGAACAGGAATAAACTTGATCCAACAAGTCTGTAGCTTGCTAAAGCAAACCAAAACACATGCTCTGCCAAGAGTAATTCAATGCTCATGATTTACACAAGCTAAAAAGTGTGTTAGGCCTGCTATAATTATCCCTAATCCATCTGGAATTTAAACTGTGAACCTGATTGAATGATTTGTCATTTTACTGCATACAAATATATGGCAGAAAGGACAAATAAACCTAATTTATATTATGCATAACTCAATCCTGTATTAACACAGGGCTTTTACTGAAATATACAAGGCTGAGGAGAATATTTTTAAGTAATCAAACCATATGAATTGGTCATGCTGTTCTATAAAAGTACACAAGAGTCAGGAAGTTACCCTAAAAAACTGGATTGAGAATCTCACCGTCAGCTGACCTTGTTGGCTCTTTGAGATCAAGTCGGATTAAATAAGTACTCTTACATAACCCTACAATGCCACTGCAATGAATCAAAAAACTGATACTGAACTTCCGTTTAATTGGTATACAACAAACAAACAATGCTAAGTATATTTTAGCAATGCAGTCAACTGACAGAAGTCAATCTTGCATTTTTATTGGGAGACAATGTCACAGAACAAAAGAATTGTATCAATTCTGCAAGTAAAGTTATCGCACAAATGTCTATTTTCGATTATTACACTTATTTGATCGGAGTTAGCCTACTTAGCTATTCTAAGCTAACAAGCGCACGTGTGCTAATATGTCCAGGTACGGTGACGTGCTGGTGTTCATGCCTACTAGCTTCAGCGCACTATTGTTCAGCATTGAGGCTAGTTAGCATTAGCGGGAAGGATTATGATGAGTAAACTTTTCCCTCCCTTCTCCATGAGGATTTGTGAGCAGGAGCTGGCCTGGTTTAACTGCTTTGTTAAATCCCTTAGAAGCTTAAATTAGCAAAGACAAAAGGGAAATGTGTTAACTTTATCCACCATTGATCTATTAAATCAGCTTTTGAAAAGCTGTCACGTATGTTTGAAAGCGAAATACTGAGATACCAGAGGTTTCAAAAGAAAGTAATTATGAGTAATCATAAACAATGTTAGCATTGAATTTGTTGTAATTTTGCAACTTTGCAGTGGTAGACATACAGAAAGTTTGTTTAAATAAATTGAGATAATTCATAAAGCAGAAAAGGAGAAATTATTGGGATGAGTCGGTAAGATGTTTTTCATGATTTTTTTTTTTTTAGAAGATTCTCCAATGCTGACGAAAACTCCATCATGAATGCATTGGAGCAGTTTGGTCACTTAAAAAATTTTTTTTATAAAAAACCTTGGCAGACAATTACTAATTAGTGAAATACAAAAAAGTTTGGTGTTATGAAAAATGCACAAAAATTCTAATTTATATATATAAATATTGAATATTTTCCCAATACGTTTAAAGAAATATAAAAATCAATACCACAAATATAAATAAATAAATAACAAAAATTTAAGCCACAAATTTCATGTTTTAAGTTTTAATATATGCGTCATATCCCCAAATTTCGTTTGGAAGCATTATAAACAAATCAGCTAGTTATTTGTTTTTCTGGATTCAGAAATGGTCCGAAAAAAAAATAGCATTCTTTTTCATTCATTCATTTTCGTTTCGTTTCTTTATTAATCAGGGGTCGTCACAGCGCAATGAATCGCCAACTTATCCAGCATATGTTTTACGCAGCGGATGCCCTTCCAGCCACAAACCAATACTGGGATACACCACCCACTCTTGCAGACACTCACATACACTATGGCCAATTTCGTTTATTCAGTTCACCTGGTGCATGCCTTTGGACAGGGGTAAACCGGAGCACCCAGAAGAAACCCATGCGAACACAGAGAGAACATGCAAACTCCTAACAGAAATGCCAACTGACCCAGCCAGGGCTTGAACCAGCAACCTTCTTGCTGTGAGGCAATCGTGCTACCTACTGCGCCACCGTGACGTACTACAGTGCATTCGGAAAGTATTCATATCGCTTTACTTTTTCCAAATTTTTAATGTTACATCCTTATTGCAAAATAGATTAAATTAATTTATTTCCTCACAATTCTACACACAATACCCCATAATGACAATGTGAAAAAAAACCTTTTTAAATTGTTGCAAATTTATTAAAAATAAAAAACCTGAAAAGTCACATGTACATAAGTATTCAGTCTTTGCTTAATACTTTGTTGATGCACCTTTGGCAGCAAATACAGCCTCGAGTCTTTTTGAATACGATGCCACAAGCTTGGCACACCTGTCTGGGAATTTTCGCCCATTCTTCTTTGCAGTACCTCTCAAGCTCTATCAGGTTAGAAGCGACAGCATACAGCCATTTTCTGATCTCTGCAGTGATGTTCAATAGGATTTAGGTCTGGGCTCTGGCTGGGCCACTCAAGGACATTTACCAAATTGTTGTGAAGCAACTCCATTGATATTTTGGTGGTGTGCTTTAGGTCATTGTCCTGCTGGAAGATGAACCGTTGCCCTAGTCTGAGGTCAAGAGCACTCTGAAGCAGGTTTTCATTCAGAATGTCTCTGTACATTGCTGCATTCATCTTTCCCTCTATCCTGACTAGTCTTCCAGTTACTACTGTTAAAAAACATCCCCACAGCATGAGGCTGCCACCACCATGCTTCACTGTAGGGTTGGTATTAGCCTAGTGAAATGCCTTGAGGAAATAAATTAACTGAATCCAAAAATGTGAAAAAAGTGAAGCGATATGAATACTCTCCGGATGCACTGTATATTCTTTTTGTTTTATCTTAATATTTTTGCGTATGTGTGTGTGCGCGCATGTTCACATGGCGAGGGGCAAAAATCTTTACAGAGTTTGTACAATTCAATATGAGAGGAAAAAACCCATCTAAAGCAAAAATTAGTGAGTTTTCATGAGTGTTTGATTGTTAGTCTTCTCAGACATCAACAGACTGACAACATACTGTCATGACATTCCACTGCACTTGTCCACCACCCCCTTTAGTTTGGCCTCTGAGAGCCTTTCACTCTGACTGCCCATGCAAACACTCACTGCGTCTGAACAAAAGCACAGCAAGGAGAAAAAAAGGCCATCAAAGAGCCAGTGTACAGTGAAACCATGCTGGAACTCGAAACAATCTTTATTGCACTAATTAACACATTACAAAAAACACTAATAAAAGTAAGAAATGAACACGTTTCCATCCACTTTCCATGTCACCTGAAGGACTTATTTTTATATAAAAAATAGATAATGGAAGCAGCAAAGTAAGAATGATTTCATGATAGTCGTCTTTCAATAAGTCTGTATAATTACTTCATAGAAACCCTGTCTAAAATGGATTATTCACCCAAAAATAAAAATTTGCAATTAATTTACTGATGCTAATGTGTTTGTTTTGACTGTAAGGTAATTAATGTTGTAAGTAATGCCTAGTGTATAAGAACTCAATGTACTGCAAGGAACCAAAGGTATTACTTTTTCTAGTACATGTTTTTTTACTCAAACACTGGTTTCCATTCGGAAGGGTTCTTCCCTATGCCCTAATTCCTTTGCTGGGTCCCTTTGAAGGTATCAGAGTATAGGGATGAACAGTGTGTGACACAAAACAACTTCTCTATTCAAAAGATGATGGCTTGAAGTGTCAATCAGTTGTATTTGTCAAAAATCCTTCACTTCAAGGGACCTTCAAAGTAGCCAGTTTTGAACACTTTGGATTGGAATGACACTTCAATATGGTGGCCATGATTTCTTCACAATGAAGTGCCCTTCAGAGTGCAATATATCCTGTTTGGAATGAACTGAATATCTGAACTACAGCTTTAGCTAAAAATATACCTCTTAGGCGGCCTGAATTTGAGTAAATTAACAGCAGATTTTTGTTTTTTGGGTGAACTATTCTTTTCAAATGAACAAAAGCACTCTTCTAGGAGTCAGCCTAGTTCTGTTCTTGTTTCTGTATGTGATGCTGTCGAGCCACAGCCGTGATCAGCGCCGCTCCTTTGCCACTGCCATCCTCTGAAAGGATGAAATCCACTTTACAATTGGGCGCCAGCTCTCTGACGGTGTCCTTTAAGATCGTGGAGAAGCTGCAATGAAAAACGACATGTCAAGTTTAGTATATAAAGCCAACACTGATCATGTGTTAATGTAAATGCGTTCTGCAGTGTTTACTTACTGCGGATGGAGCTTATACAGGGTTCCATCCACTCCAACAGTGATGTCCAGATGATCCAGTCCACGGTTCTCTCTTATTTTATCCACAATCGCAGCCATTCCTGCACCACAGAGCTGAGCTGCTCGACGAGAAACAGCTCCACAAACCTCCTTCACAATAATACTGTCGTCGCATGTGCTGTCCAGACCCAGACTCTGCAATATGCACCTCACTTGCAATAGTGCCAAACGGTCACTAGTTAAATGGGAAAAGCCGAAGCGCAAATCATGAATAAACTGTTGCATTTATTTATTAAGAGCAGTATTTATCCATTCTAGTCCTTCCTCTCCACCACTCTGCATATTTTGTATGTTTCCAGTTCATTGTGTTTCATTCAAATGACACTGTAGTGCGCAATATCTCAATTTAAACTGTATTCTCTCATGACAGCTGATGGAGAGATTTAGTATGGCAGTGAATATGTACAGTGTATGGCAATGTTGATGTGTTTGGTCTTGGCGGCATAGAACTGCTGCGCTGCTGCGGCTTTGATTATGTTTGCAGAGCAAGTATAGACACTTGGTACTGCTAGTACAGTATATTTACAGATGGGAAATGGGAAAAGTGGAAGCGCAAGTCATGAATAAACTGTTGCATTTATTTATTTAGAGCAGTGTTTCTTGATTCTAGTCCTTGCACTCGGCCATTCCGCACATTTTGTATCAGTGTTTCCTCTAGGATTTTTTCCAGCTGTGGTGGCAGAGTCTGTTGGGTCTTTTACACAGATCTACTACCTGTGGCGTTATTTCAATAACAGATGTTGTGAGCGCAGTATTAGAAGTCGAAAGCACATTTATGTAATAAGAGCATACAAATCTCTTTGCTTGCACACCGATTTCCTCTGTTCGTGCATGAAACTTCTTGCGCGCCCTCAAATATACGCTGCTCAAGTGCAGTTTATGTTGTGCGCTCTCAAATTGGTTCATTAACAGTGTATGGCAATGTTGATGTGTTTGGTCTTGGTAGCATAGAACTGCTACGCTGCTGCTGCTTTGATTATTAAGGCAGACCAAGTACAGACACTTGGTACTGCTAGTATATTCACAGACATGTAGTCTGAGAACATAACACACTACTGCTGCAAGCATAATATATCTGTAATATATATAGTTATATGTAACCCCTGTAGCAAATATAAACACAGGTGGAGCTGGTGTAGAGGAGGGTCTCTGAAAAACACTGCACATGCTAGCGTAAAACAACACTGGGGCATTTAAAATGCTGAGAAGCAAGCTCATTGGCTGATGAGGCAACAGCAACCAATCACCTGTGCCATTTATGGTATTTATTTTTAGAGATACATTGTCACTTCAAACTAAGTGTTAGACGTTGTAGGCTATGGTGCTGCATAAATCTGCTAAAGAACATTCTGAATGAAGATGCCCTGTGCTCAGGGAGTAGTGAGCAATGATCACTGTGTGGAGATCCTGTCAATCAGAACACAGTGAGCTGCTTATTTGAATCAGGTAGGTAAAATAAGAGAGACATGCAAAATATTTAGAAAAATGGGTCAAGCAAGGAGTATGATTGAGATCCAGTGATATAGAGGTTAGAAAGTGAGAAGTTTAACCCTCCTGTTGTCTTACAAAGTTTGGGTACTGCCTTAAAACCCGGGACACACTAAGCTGATCCTTTGAAAAGCCCTTAAATCTGACTTTGAAAAAGATGTAAAAACCCTGCATCTGACACCAGGCACTATGTCTGAATTCCTTGCCTCATTTTGCTCACTCTACACTGATATAGTGCACTCAAGTGTAAAGGGGTAGAGAATCAGTGAACAAGTGAGTGATTTCAGACACAATGGAGCCAACAAGGGTTGATTCCTATTTTGGAGTCGACCCTGACTCTACTGCTATTCAGAGTCCAGAAAACGCCTATAAATAACCTCTGCCTTTTTGCTATCTCAAATCCCTGAGATAACAAGTCAGAGTTTGACATGCTATAACAGATGTGTCTTTTGTTTAACCCAACTCTTCACTTTGTTATGATATTTGAGTCTGAAAATAATATAGTGGTCAACACAATCCCAATATTATAGGAAGGTGACTTTAAATGCTTGTTATTCAAATAGACAGAATTCTATATATATTATTAAATGTGTACATACAATTTTTTCATGTACATGCATTAGTTACTTTGATTTACTTAGATTTAGTTACTGCATTTAAAAGTGGTTCTTTACTGTAAGTTTCCTCTTAATTTACTCATTCGTTTAAGGTACATGCCAAAATATCAGTGAGGTCACTTATATGAGGACTATATTGTGTGTTGTGTTACCTCTCAATCTGTGAGAGAAACTTGGTTTCAAAGATTCCTTTGGTCTTCAGTCTCTCTGTGATGCGACCGCGAAACAGGAAGCCACGCTTTGTGAGATCGATGAGGATCTGCCTTACAATCTCTCCCAAATACATGCCACTGGTCATCTTTTCAAACCTGGAAATTAAAGAGTAGCACAATGGATTATATTTGAAAAACTTCACCACATAATTATTAGGGCCTAATGATTTTGTTTATTTTATTTTCATTTAATTTGATATTATAGTATATATGGTGTCATGGTGGCGCAGTGGGTAGCACGATCGCCTCACAGCAAGAAAATTGCTGGTTCGAGCCTCGGCTGGGTCAGTTGGCATTTCTGTGTTGTGCATGTTCTCCCCGTGATCGCGTGGGTTTCCTCCAGGTGCTCCGGTTTCCCCCACAGTCCAAAGACATGCAGTATAGGTGAATTGGGTAAGCTAAATTGTCCGTAGTGTATGAGTGTGTGAATGTTTCCCAGTGTTGGGTTGCAGCTAGAAGGGCATATACTGCGTAAAACATATGCTGGATAAGTTGGCGGTTCATTCCACTGTGGCGACTGCAGATTATTAAAGGGACTAAGCCGAAAAGAAGTGAATGAATGAATTATAGTAAATGTTGTATATTTTAATGTTTGGTACATTTTAATTAATCGATTTTAACAGCATTAATAAAATTACATTTTGTATTTAATAACAAAAAATAACAAAACAAAAAAGCATAAAATAAAATTTATATATATTTCTTGCTATTTAAAGGCATTTTTTGCCCATATAAGGCTTTGTGTATTACAACAGGTTGCTAACACCATTCCTATGCTTTGAGGGAATCATGATAGTATGCTGCCTCCATGTGGACAAATGCAGAAACCTTGCATTGCACTTATCTCGCACAACTGTTTAGATAACCATGAAAAAATAATACTATATAAACTATACTGTATAAATACATAATATTAAAAATGTTATAATAAATAACATAATCTAAACATGGTAATCATTACCTTTGTTTCCCAGCATTGAGTGAGCCGCTGTCCACCTCTCTGTCATATCTGGTCCGGATGTCCTCAATATTATCATTTTCTCCAAATCCTCCCCACTCAGTGTTTACACACATCTGGCCTTCATCACCCTCAACAATCTCAATGTTCTTCATCTCCTCCATGTAACACACATTGCTTCCCGTTCCTTTGGAGTAAGAATCATGCATGTGTGAAAATTATATTTCTTTCTATACATATTTTGGTTTGTAACCTGGAGTAAGGTAGCCTAAAATACCACAGAAATGCATTGATACATACCAGCAATAAGACCAATCTGACATTTAGGATCCTCATAGGCACAGGTCATCATTGTGCCAACTGTGTCATTGACTATAGCTACAATATCGAGGTCAAACTCCTGTAAAAACAAGATATGTTGTTATCAATGCAAGGCAAGTTTATTTACCGTATATAGCACATTTCATACACAATTGTAATTCAAAATTCTTTAAATGAACAAGAAAGATTAAAGAATCATAAATTAATCACACACAAAAATATAAGAAATAAAAACAACAAAGAATTTAAGTGATTAAACAGATTATAAATGAATTAACATTTAAGTTTAAAGGAATATCATATCCTGTATTTTTATTCTATTATATGCCATGTCAGCAACAATGGCTATTTTAATGGCAAGAACATTTCATTAATAAATACACAATTAAAAACCACAAACAAATGAATACATAAATTAAATAAGATTTTAAAATGTATTATATGATAAAAATTCTGAAATTTGTAGTTTAAAAGCAATATATAACAGAAAGCAAGACACAAATACTATGTCAGTACATACTATTACATACTTAGGATGTAGCACAGTGCTCATGTAGTATAGGTTCAGCTTTTGACACCAATACAAACATCAAATAAGACTACTACAAGCTACATTATAATTTTGTTGGTATGAGAAAATCAAGACCCTCAGGACGTCCTAACTCTGTATGCTATGTATTGTCTTACTGTTCAAACGTTCAAACAGTCCATCTTACAGTATTTAAACAGTTCTACTGTAGCTATCTATCATAAGCAAAGATTAGCAACTAGCGCAGTATATGCTAACACTTAAAGAAACAATTTGGACATGCTAACAATGTGCTAAAGTAAGCTATAAACATGCTAGCAGTGCGTTGAAACAATGTTTAAAACTGGTTAGTGAATCTTTGTTGCTAAACTTCTTGGCAAACTCAATTCATGCTAACATTACTAAACATGATGACATGCTAATTCAAGCGAGCAGCATGCTGAAACGTAACGTTGGTTATTCGCTAAAAAATACTAAATATTTTGAGTGTTCATAGAAATATGCTAAATCATTATTATTGTTTTAAATAAAATATCCGAATGCTTGGAAATGAAATCCAATTAATTAACATTGATGATAATGCTGCTTCGCTTGAAGTGTATGAGTGTGTCATCTGCTTAACTATATTACTATGATTGCTTTCTGCTCACATTTCGTCTTTTGATGGCCTCTCTCAGCATGTCCACAACATCATACCCTTCACAGTCTGTCGCTTTGAAGCCTTTTGTCCAGCAGACCAGATCTCCCTGAACAAGTGGACAATATAAATGACTTTTAGAATCGTTTGAGTACAGCATTCATCTGTGTGCTTTAACAGGTTGATTTAGAGTATACATTCCTTTATTATTATAGACAATTAAAGAGACTGATAATTGGAGATAGATGCTTTTTTACCTTATCAATACCTGTCTGATTGCATGGGAAAGAGAAGGTGAAGCCAAGTGGCAGACGAGTGTTCTTCATTCCCATGTAGTCCAAGAAATCTGAGATACACTGAACGATGTGGTCAAACAACTGAAATTAAACAGAAATAAATAAATAGGTCAGATTATTTTCTTGTTATTGCTGTGCTAAGGTTTTTGGGACCTATATATTGTATTAAAATGAACATAAGTATATTATGGTAATACGATATTTGTACAAAAATCATGCAAGTATTTATTTGTTTATAGTATTTTACCTCCTCTCCTGTTCCCTGCATGATCTCCAGTGGGATGGCATAAATTTTGTTGTACATCCGGACTGAATTTCGCATGCCTGTACGAATCTTAACCACCAATACGCGGAAATTGGTTCCACCGAGATCCAAGGCAAGGTACTTTCCTCTTTCTGTGAAATTAAAATGTACATCCTAATTACTGAATAATCATCATGCTTAGACTTCAGTCTAATCAAATAAAAAACATGGGTAAAATAAATAATATGTAAACAATTATAAGTAGGTAGTTTCCCTAACCTGTGCCATCTGGAGTCCTGTAAACATATGTCGGCAGCATTTTGACTGAAGCAGTGGGATGGGTTTCTTTCTTCAGTCCTCGTTCCAACTCCACATGCATCTTCTGCTTCACTTCATGGAGCTGTGTGGAAGTCAAAGCAAAAGCTGCAAGGGTATCATCAATCTCTTTCCGCTGGGAAGCTAATCGCTGAGCCACGGCGGTCACCATAGCTGCACCTTTGGCACTGCCACTTTCAGACAGCACAAAACGCACATGGCAGTCTGGCACCAGATGGCGGACCACCTTGTGGAGCCTCTTGGGATACCTTTAATTATCAGATAAAAGCATTAAGCCACTTCTTCAATCTGATTTTAAACTAAATCTTCTTGGATTTTACACATGAGGTGAACTGACGTACTGTGGATGTGTTCTGTAGACAGTCCCGTCCACTCCTACAGTAGTCCGAAGGGTCTTCAGCTTTTTGTTTTCTCTGATCCGTGTCAGGATGGCAGCCAAAGCGGCAGCCACTAGATTAGCTGACCTGAAGGACACGATGGTGCAGACATGCTGGACAGCAATACAGTCATCGTCACTGGGATTTAGTCCTAGGTCCTCCAGGATCTCTTTGGTGTTTTCCAAACCGTTTTTATACCTGTAAATATGCTTAGTTAGAATATGCACATTTAGGGTCCTATCATACACCCAGGCGACACAGTGGAGCAGTAGGTATCGCTGTCGCCTCGCAAAAAGAAGGTCGCCGGTTCGAGCCTCGACTGGGTCGGTTGGCATTTCTGTGTGGAGTTTGCGTTCGCGTAGGTATCCTCCGGGTGCTCCGGTTTCCCCCACAGTCCGAAGACATGCAGTACAGTACTTACCCATGAATTGAGTAAGTTAAATTGTCCATAGTGTATGAGTGTAAATGAGTGTGTATGGATGTTTCCCAGAGATGGCTTGCGGCTGAAGGGGCATCCGCTGCGTAAAACATGTGCTGGATTAATAAAGGGACTAAGCTGAAAAGAAAATGAATGAATGAATGAATCATACACCCAGCTCAAAAAGGCCCAAGATGTGTTTTGCGTAATTTGTTGCAGTTTTCAGACCAGCGTAAACCTAATTTTCATGTTTTGCGCCATGTTGTTTAAATAGCAAATCTATTTGTGCTACTTTGTGGACTCATAGGTGTTCCAGTCTATAAAAGAGGTGTGTTAAGGTGCATTGTTGGTGCATTGATAGTCTGAGAAACTGAAATAGACCGCTCCATTGACCATCTAAAAGCTGGTCTAAAGTCCAGCGCAGAGTGTGTTAGTTATGCGCCTTTGCAGGTTCAAACGCTTAAAACACACAGCAATACACTAATATTTTTACATAGGAAAAAATAAATAAAGGATAATCTAAAAACCACTACCTCCATGCCCTCTTCATGTCCGGGGGGCTTTGTTCAGTTTATTTATGACAATTAGTATTTGTATAATGTTATTATTAGCAGTATTTATATTTATATTTGTTTTAATAAAAACAAGTTTGGATTTGTCCATCTGTCAGTTATCGGAAACGTATGCATCACCATATGGGGCATAAGAGTAGGACGTGTGTTTGGATATTGCTCAGTTTCTTGTCCACACTTCGTTATTATTGTTCATTTATTTGTTTGCTGGAAATTAGAACTGAATTTAGAAAGACAAATGAAATTAAATATGTAGGCTAATGGATGTCTTTATTGAAATGAGTTTCCACCGTTTTCTCAAGTCACGAAAGTAAAGGAGTAAAGTAAAGAGTAAAAGTAAAGTAAGGAGAAAGTAAAGAGGATGAATGGAGGAGACTCATTCTTTATCCTTGTGTAGATGGTCTGTTGTCCTGCATTCAATTGTTCCACTTACAAAATCAGCCATATAAATAGCAAATGCACCATGGTGCGATGCAACTGACTCTTAAAAAGAATGGGAGACAAGACTCTGATTGGTTTAATGCATGTTGTGCTCAAAACACATCCATAACTCATTAAGAGAATAAGCACAACCCTGTTTGACCATGCACCAGGGTGCAAACGAATTTTTCGTATTAATCATTAAGGACACGCCCTTAATGCTTTTGCACCATGTGCTTTAGACTTTGCACCTGGATCGTTAAAATAGAGCCCTTAAACTTAATCTAAATCAGCGTTACTCATTGAAAACCAGACTTGACCAAGGTGGAAATTTACAATGGTCCTAGCACATCATTTCAGCCATCTCAAATAATCCCCAACACATCAATATGCAATGCCTAAAGAGTAATAGGAACAGTAATACACTGGCATACTGTAGCTCAGAGCTAAAAAACAATTGACTATTTTCATAGAAATTTCAGTTTATAATTTTGAACATGCAAACTTACTGTTCAATCAAGCAGATATGGTTGGTCTGAAAAGTTCCCTTGGTTCGGAGAGCATCAGAGATTTGCCCACGAAAGAGTAGACCCTTCTTGGCCATCCTTAGAAGGATGAGTCTCACAAGCTCTCCCATGTACATCCCACTCACCATCTTTTCAAAACTGGAACCAGAGTTGGAAAGATAAATTAAGACATACTTCTTGGAGCTCCGTATTTTTCCTCTTTTGGTGATTTGGTATTACAGGCCTAATCAGAGGTTATCAACTTTGACCCACAGGCCTTGTTTTAGGACTTACAGCTGTTTTCCTGGATTAATAGAGGCGGCGTCAATTTCACGGTCAAAGCTTGTAATGAAATCATCAAGAACACCATCATCTCCAAATGCCCCCCATTCAGTATTGATACACATTCTTCCTTCATCTCCCTCCACCATGTCAATGTGCCTCATTTCCTCCATGTAACACGCATTAGTGCCAGTACCTGAGGAAACAGAGAACCTTTAATTTTTGAGATGTCTTCTCCTATTAGAGGTAATGCATTGTTAATGATTACATTTAATTGAAGGTATAGGTAAAATTGTTCAGCCTAAAAATCGTACCTACAATAACCCCTACTTCACAGTTCTGATCATCGTATCCACAGGTCATCATGGCCCCCACTGTGTCATTGACCATCGCCAGGACATCCACATCAACATCCTTCACACACATACACACACAGCAGAAAAGTTTGGCAATACATTATGACCACTCACAAAGAAAGTCAATAACATTGCTCATCTTCTAAGGAGGACATATATTAACACTTGGATAGAATAGACATAGGCAAACCAATTGTTTCAATGTGATTTTGGAGGAAATGGGCAGGAATATATAAGAATATAATAGCTATGGGTGACTAGACAAGGCTAGATAGTTATAGCAAGACAACTGGTCAGAGTTTTCCTAAAATGACAAGGCTTAGGTTGCTAATGGGGAATTTACCAACTGATACCAACAATACTCATCAGTGCGCAAGGGCAACTAAGGCTATCCTCTCTAGTTTGAGCCAACAGAGCGTCTACTTCAACACAAGACACCAAATTGTAAGGATTTTGGGAGGAACGTGTCAAAACACACAGTGCATTGGCCTCCACTGAAAGGATGCATAATGGATGCATAGCCTATATGCCAATATCGATCTTTTATCAACCATTGAATATGCTTACAATAAGCACCTAAGCATCAGAACAGGATCTTGAAACATTGGAATAAGATCACTCCGTTCTAACAAAATCCTACTTTGTATTACAGCAGAAGATAATGTAATAATGTTGACAAATGTACCGACTTGGCACCAATAGTTACTAAAATTTTAAAAACATCCATTACCAACATTTGATTACTACATTTCTAAACACCGCTGATTGGTGTTGTTTTCGCATGCTCAACAGATATGACACTGATTGGCTTCAATGGTCATCACTTTACACTGATACATGGACACTGGAGTGTTTAAACACAGTGGATGGTTCATATATCTGCAAACCTCTGATAGACATGACTTTCAAATGCTCCATTGTATCTATCATCGTAAGCTCTTGATGATAAGTGATGAAGCGATGATCACCCAATCACAGCCAAATTTGTTGAGCATGCGAACACAATGGCCAATCAGCAGCATTTAAGAATCTGCTCAAATATACTATGTACTTGTGCACCATTATGTGGGGAGGTGAGGGCAGCAGGAAGCACTGTGGGTTGCATAACACTTATTTATGGCAACAGTAACACTTGTGCAGTAGTAAATGCTGTTTAAAGCATGATCAATCAACAGTACTGAACATCAGTCACAATACTGATGTCCGCCCACCTGGAGTAGCACCAGCTGCTTTCTACTTTAAAAAAAAGTAAAAGAAATACATACCCCAACTTTACGAATAGCCTTCCGCAATGACTGCACCACATTGGTCCCTTGAACACCTCTAACCTTGAAATTCTTCGACCATGACAGCAGGACACCCTGTGTCAACACAAACCAAAAGGGTCAGTGAGGAGATTAACTGATATGAATGTCTATTCTTCCATCTCACTGTCGTATTGATAAGGAAATCCAGTTATTTCAGTGATTTGAGCACCTTGATAGAATTAAAATCAGACTTGAGTTCTTGTGAAATTTTATATAAGTCAGGGTTCAACTCTACCTCATCTATTTTGGACTGTGCACATGGGAAGGAGAAAGTGAAGCCGAGAGGTTTTCTTGTGTGATTAATGTGGTGTTTCTGTAGAAAGGCCTTCAAAGATTCTGCCACATGCTCAAAAAGCTGCAACAAAAAGTAGTCGTCATTTAACTAAAATATATATGGAAGGTCAGCTGAAATTGTCTATATTTACAATTTATTCATTTAAATGATGCTTTTATCTAAAGCGACTTAAATATGATGACAATAGAAGCATTTAAGAAACAATGTTTGCATTTGTAAGAATTCCAAACTTTATTTCATATAAGAACTAACATAAATGTTCCTCAAAATTTATTAACATCACAATCACAATACAGTGCAAACCAAAATCTTAACCAGTAATCACCTCTGTTCCTCTGCCATTGGCAATCTCTTCAGGGATGGGAAAGGTTTCACTCTCCATCTCCACTTTTCCCTTCCCATCTTCTGAAACCTTCACCTGGAGTACCTTAAATTTTGAGCCCCCCAGATCCAGTGCCAGGAACTCACCCTTCTCTGAAGGTTGAACCAGATTATATATTTAAAAAAAAGTATTTTAGTAATACAGATATTGATTGGCAGCAGCTTTGCCTGGTGCAAAAACGGTCACAACAAGCATGGAGTAGGCATTGTACCTGAGCCATCGGGTGTTGAATAAACATGAGTCGGGAGCATCTTCACGGCAGCTGCAGCATTGCTCTCGCTTGACAGTCCCTTCTCCATCTCAAGCCGAAAGCGAGCTGATATGTCCTTCAGCTGGTCTTCTGATAGGCGCATCGCATACAGAAATCTGTCTACCTGTTGAGAAACACATTTATTTTTTTTTTATGATTATTTTTTGTTTTTTATGAGGTTTTCACCTTTAATGTATAGGACAGTAGAGATTATTGACAGGAAAGCATAGGGAGCAGAGAGAGGGGAAGGATCAGCATAGGACCGCGAGGCGGGAATCGAACTCGGGTCGCCGTGAGCACCGGAGTGCATGTGTCGACACACTAACCACTACACCAGTGTTTCCCAACCCTGTTCCTGGAGGCACACCAACAGTTCATGTTTTGGATGTCACCCTCATCTGACCCATTAACTTCAGGTGTTGGAGTCTCTTCTGATGTTCTGATGAGTTGTTTCAGGTGTGTTTGATTAGGGAGAGGATGAAAATGTGTACTGTTGGCGTGCCTTCAGGAACAGGGTTGGGAAACTCTGCATTAGAAGAGACTACAAAACCTGAAGTTAATGGGTCAGATGAGGGTGACATCCAAAACATGAACTGTTGGTGTGCCTCCAGGAACAGGATTGGGAAACACTGCACTACACCACTGGCGCCGACGAGAAACACATTTATTAAAGACACTACATGCTTTGTCCTCTCTTGCATCGTCTGGCTTTATGCTTCCTTCTTTCTTATATTCTGAAAGAAACTAAATTCCCTGGCTGAAAACAATACAAAAAGACAAAATTCTGAACAATATAAATGTAAAAAACACTCAAGATAGATAGAAACATCCTTGTACTTTCTTCCCTAAAGTAAACATACTAACATCTGACAACTGGAGCTTGTGTTTGGAGATGTTCAGCTCACCAATTGAAACTTTTTTTAATATCTAGGCATACAGTACAGTTCTGTGTTTTTTTTGTGACGAATCATTAGCTGGGTTTCCATCACCCTGTGTTAGTGTGCATTTTAAAGCCTCACACTAATGCACCAAATAGATAATATTGGACAGAAAAAAATTATCTTTTAATATCCCTTAACTTGCAAAAAGGTTTTTACACTTGCTTGACATGGTTTTGGACTTGTGCGAAGAATAATGCAAATAATGAGAGATGGAAATGCATTTGCAGAATAAACTCTGATTTAGCAGACATTAAACCCATGCTATCAGTCAGCTGTTGTCATTATGCTTGGCTTGTTTACTGTTGGTTTCTAGATTACCAATACTACCCTCAGCTGTATTTTGGATTTAACCTTTTTTTGGCAAGCTTCTTGAGAAGAATTGAGACCCGGCTAGTGTGAACTAAAACATGAAGTTGTGTGCAAAATTGGTGAAGGTGACAATGTTCATTCAATTAATTCATTAAAAAGTTACACTTTTATTTATTTTTTTGTGGTGGCATGGTGGCTCAGTGGGTAGCACTGTCGCCTCACAGCAAGAAGGTCGCTGGTTCAAATCCTGGCTGGGTCAGTTGGATTATCTGTGTGGAGTTTGCATGTTCTCCCTGTGTTCTTGTGAGTTTCCTCCGGGTGCTCCAGGTTCCCCCACTGTCCAAAGACATGCGGTATAGGTGAATTGAATAAACTATAAATTGGCCTTAGTGTATGTGTGTGAATGTGAGAGTGTATGGCTGTTTCCCAGTACTGGGTTGCAGCTGGAAGGGTGTCCGCTGTGTAAAACATATGCTGGATAAGTTGGCGGTAAATTTCGCTTGAAATTTATGGCGTTATGTTGCATGAGAACATTCTGAGGGACTTTTTAAAAGTTACATTCTGGTTGCTATTCAGTAGCATTTTATACAGTAGCACAATCTGCTTTTTTTTTCTATTTTCTTTTTTTTAATTCTGCTTTTTGTTGTCTGAAAAAGAAAGAAGGGCTTTGGAAAATTAAATAATGTCTTAATTAAATAATGGTTATGTTTGTGTAAACAATTTATTTTAACTCCTGTGTACTTGCATTAAAAATACTTTTATGACTTGTACTGAGGTGGGATTATGGTCACTGTCAGGGATGTGGTATATGGGTAGGTTCATTAAAAATGACCAAGAGAAAAGTAATATTAATACTAGCAGTGACACATGCAATTATATGACATAGTGATAGATAATATAGGCGTGTTTCTGGAGATAAAAGCTATACTGCTGTAAAGTTAAGCAGTCTCGTTTATCAGTCCAATATGTGGACATATGTTTGATCCAAAAGCCTAGGCGCATAAACAAGGATTTTTAGATTATTAAAGTATTCCTTACATCAACAACGATAAAAAAATAAAGATTTGTACTCTGAAAGGTACTTTAGGAGCCCAAACTGGAACTTCAACATTTTAGGTTGTGTTTGACTGAAAACAGGTCAAATCATTATCCAGCAGAAGTCTAGAAAGCATTCCACCTTTGCTCCCTACATTATTCCCATCCTTCAATTTGTGATCTTGTATCACTTTAAAGACATAACTATTATTATAAAATATGAGCAGGTGTGTCCAACCTGTAACTGGTAATGTATAACAGAAAATGTCATAGTAAAGATAAGATGGATTAAATACAAGATGAATCATTCAAAAAAGAGCCCTGCAATGACAAATAATCAACAACAAAATGACATTGTTGAAACCTTGAAGCCAACACAAGAAACTTTCATGGAAAATATAAGAGATCCATGAATGCAGGTGAGGAGGTCAAGGTCCTCTCCCCTCGCTGTCAGTAATCTGCTCACCGAAAGCGTGTGTGAAGGAGTTAATGATTCCACAGGCAAATCACAGTGAATCACATTCATCAAGAACAATCCAAAATACACTGATAGACTTAAACAAAGCCTTTCTGTTCGCTCAGAAAACGAAGCAGATAGAAGTCAATAAGATACACTGTAAACTAAATCTTGCTGCTTTAAGTTTTTGACTTGAATCAAATAAACTTGTCTAGTAATCTCAACTCACTTTAATCGACCTGACTAAAAATATTAAGTTAAACTGTATAACTTAAATCATTTAGTCGAAACCTGATAAACTCATTAAAATATGTTAAAGCAACAAAAAATTAATTCTTGTCTTGACTTTTTTGACATGAAGTTTAATTCATCAAAGACATACAGGAGATTTCTGTCAGATACTATACACTCTAAATAAACCCTGGCTTATTTTAACCTAAATTCTAGTTAAATATGGATGATCTAGCAGCTTAGTTAAAAACGTTTATCTAAAATAAATGACTTGCACTCAAAAAGTTATGCTTGTTTCAATTACTTATTTAAAATGAGCCAAAACAACACAATTCTTGAGTTTTGGGTGTAACCATTTATCTTTTTATGTTCAATTCACTTACATTTGTAAAAAAACTAATAAGTTAACTTAATTCCTTCATGTTGGCTGTCGCCACTGGCTTGCATGGTTCAGGATCTGTAGAGCTGCGCATCAATGAATTTCCTCTTCAGTGTTTGGACTCTCAGTAGTGAATATTAAACCACACTGAACTGAGCTAAACTGAACTGAACTTAAACACTGAAAAATGAACTACACTGTTTCAATTTACTATGATCTTCGATGTGAAGCTGCTTTGACACAAATCTACAAAAGCCCCATAGAAATACAGGTGAATTGAATTGTCCCAACCCAGCATTTTTACCGAGAGAATGTTTGACCAAAAACAAATGTTTGAACAAGTCAGTAGTGCTTTATTAACACTTACCTTCTTGATCTGATCCTCCTGCAGCTTTGAGAAGTAAAAGGACAACAAATGAACCGCGAACATTTTGGCTCCCTAATGCAGGTCAGACTAAACGAATAGTCAGATTTAGATGCGTTCCCCTTAATTTGTTTGACCTCCCAGTTCCTCAGGAGTGATTCTGGTGTGACTGAGACAAGTTTTCTTTGGAGGTTGTGTTCCACTAAGCAGTTCGGTGCATGCTTTTCCCTCCCCTTTTACGGCTAAATAATTAATGCCTAAGCCTCGTTCGGCCCCTTAGCTCTCCAGTCTCTCCTAGCAGCTTGTTTGGATTCATTCCAACCAGAAGAAACACCTTAAAACAATCACGGGCCAAACAATAGATCAAAAAGAGTTCAGTATGTAAACTTCCGTAGTTAAAAAAAAGAGAGAGAAATACTGAAGTACAGCCTTATCTGCTTTCAGCAGGACAGAGTTGACAAGATCAGTCAGAGTCCAGATGAGATCAGGCCTGCAATGGTAAGATAATAAACAGCATAAAAGCATTTGTAATACAGCAGCAAAGGTTTATGGGCTGAAAAATTGTTGAAAGATTAAGATGTGGCTCAGGCGCTCGGCTAATGCGGTTTCTTTGGTAACAGACAGAGATTAACTGGGGCCTTCAGCAAACACAGAGCAGATTGAGCTACCAAACAGTTTCAACACTTCACCTCTTTTGCTGAATCATTCAGTGAGCATCACAACTACCAAAGCATGCTATCAGATCCTTCATTTTAGTGGACGGTTAGAGTCAAATTATTGATCATTTGAACATTCACATTAGTAATTAAATAATGAATAAAACATAGTTTGCACTCTTTGAACAGAAACCGATGATGTTATTAGCTATTATATGCATAGAATGAAACATGTATAGGCTTATAGCATGCTAGAGAGCCATTTTTAATAAAACTAAATCTAAAATTTACAAACTTATTACTTATAATTTTATGGATAATGCAGTTTATTTTAATTTCATTATCATTATTATGAATTAGACATAAATTATATTAATTATTGATGAAATAAGTGCTTATTACATTTTGAATCAAAGTTTATTTTTATAAAATAAAATCTACATTTTAATTCATATACAGACATATCCCAAATGTCAAAACAGCAAATAACATACTTAACGGACACCTATTTTACAAGATGTACGTCTCCATACAACATGTCTCCAGAATGTGTCTGTAAAGTTTCAGCTCAAAACACCCATCAGATTATTTATTATAGCCTCCAGAATCTGCCCATTTTGGTGTCTGACTTTAGTGCAGCTGTTTTCATAGTCTGTGGCTTTAAATGCAAATGAGCTGCTTCTCCCCACCCACCGTTCCCACGTGTGTCTCTCTCTTCTTAGCGGTCAGTGATAGAGACCGACACGGATGAAGCTGAAATACAAACAAAAAATATTAAGTAAGTGTATTCCATGTATTTGTGTTGGAGTTTATTCAAGCCTTTCTGAAATGATGAATCACACAAATGCCGTTTACAGTACACACACACACACACACACACACACTAGCATTTACTGACACCATGCGGCTGTTGATTATATCGGTTAAGAGTTACATAGCAATTTTACTGTCTTTACAAACATGCCACGATTTAAAAACGTTTTAAATTTCTAAAACTCACAGAGTTGGAACAGATATTTTAATGCTAGTTTATTAGCAAAAGAAAATGTTCTGTGGACATGTACTGTATATACATGTTATTATAGAAACATGGCACCTGTCAATCAATTGTTAAGCGGGGAAAACCGCGCACCTATGATGCGTTGGGGTGGGCCTCAAAGTCATCCTATTTTAACTTCAGGATATTTTTAAAAAGAGACTTATTGTGTTTATATCACTCCAATATGACAGTGGACACACTACCTACACACAGTTCTGTTCAAACAGCTTACAAAAGTGGATTTTCATCATAGGTGCCCTTTAATACATATTTAAATATACTTGTTGAAGCTGAACTGTTTAATTTGGTAATGTGGACTAACAATGAATAATACTTATACAGGACTAAATCTTAACATTAATTTCTGCATTTATTATTGCATTTCAGCAGAAGTTCTATGAACAAATAATAAACTGAATTGAAAATAACAAATATTAATAAATGCTGTAAAAATATATTGCTCATGTTAATTCTGACCCTGTAACATGAAAAGTTCTACTTTGCATTGATTTTTTTTTACTGTACAAGGCTGTTGCAGTAAGATGTAGATGCCTAAACCACTGTAATAGCTGTTGTATTGCATTGGTCGAGTTGAGTTCCTAAAATAACATCAGATTCAATAACCATGCCAAAAATAGCAGAGGGTAAATACAAATTATTGATTTTAAACAGCAAGTTCAGTGAACTGCAAGATCTAGGTCAGATGCAGGTTCACACTTTTGTTGGTCATGGGAACAAGAGGTTCTTAAAGGGTTTTTTAAATTTGTGTTACATGTAAGATTTTGAAAGTAATCTTATATTTAATCATATCGTAGTCAATATGGTTTTATTGTCATATATAAAGCGGGTGGGACAGCCCTCTATTAGATGCTCAGTTTTGCCTTTAAGAGAGATGTCAAGTGCAACAATAAATAAATAATTGAACAATCATTCCATCAAATTCAGAACATCAGAAACGCAGCCATACTGGGTAACCTTTTTTGTTTTAGACTAATATTTAGAGATTGTTGATTATTAGTAACTTTCTAACTACTAGCAGTCGACAGAGTATAACTTATTGGATAATGACTGATTGTATGTATGGCCTTTCAACACATTCTACCAACTAAAGTCAAATTTGCAACCATATGTATTAACTTTTAATAACCAATAATCCGTACAGTCTGCTGAATCTTTAATTAGAGTTATGTGGCATGTAGCTGTGAAGTTATGTTGAAAACACACTATAAAACACACTCAGACACTTGCCACTCCAACACTAGTACACTATACTTTTATGAAGGGTGCTTCACACAGGTGAGTGGGCTTGACAAACCACCTGTAAAAACACTCTTCTATCTCTCTCTAAAAAACAAAACAAGAAACCTTACTCTAGCACTTAATTCTCTGAGCTCGAAGAGTTCAGGCCTTTGCTCACTGAAGTTGGAAATTTTCGTATGCATTTTTTTTCGTATTCAAATCCGAAAAATTTGTCACACACAAACCTTGCACAGTCCGGTGCTCATTAATTAATCCATTACAAAAAAAAACTAAACATTTCAGAGTCAGTTCAAGCAGTGATACTTTGTTCACCTCCAAAGTAGACTAAGAAAGAGGAATATTCTGCATATTGTGTTCATCCAATACTGCATTTGATTCATTGTCAAAGTTGTCTGGGGCTCAAGTGACAGCATTTTGTATCTTGCCTTTCTCTTGTACGGTGGCTCTAGCCTGTCATAACACCTCTCAAAGCACTTTTTCGGGTGCGAAAAACAGAAAAATTAGGTTTTGGAGACAGTGTGTCAATACAATTCACACAATGTGAGGTCAAGTTCATTTTTTAACGTGAAAATTACGAACGAAAATTTCAGATTCATTGTGTAATAACCTTTCCTTCATATAATTAGCACTTCCTGTGTGTATTGCCTATTGTTTTTGAATTGCTGAATGCCTCATTTGTAAATTGCTTTGGACAAAAGCATCTAGTAAATGACCAAATGTAAATGTGCTTCTAGTCAAAACGTTTATCCTCATATTGTTCTGATCTCTTAAAACTCAAAATCCAGCTTTACGATTTTTAGTCATTAGAAACCATATTTAAAGTGTTCTCTTTCCATTTTAAAGAGCGAAATCATGTAGAAGAGACATTAATTTTGAAAGTTAGGCAATGGATAGCTTTTAAAAATATCAATATTATTTTATTGTCACATCTAAAATTGTACAGGTTAGTACAGGCCTCAATTTGATGCTCTGTTTGAAAATTGTGGTGTTATATATATAGTGTAAAGTAGATGCTCCAGAAATGAAGAGACTTCCAGTTCAGAACATCATCAGTACATACTTACTTTTATCAAATAAGTCCATCTTACACAAAAAAAGCGTTCACTTTTTCTTTCTTTTCCCATTAATTACTGGAATGGACTTGTCTTCGTTTTGACCCTGCTCTCGAGCCCATTCTTTCTGCAGCTGCTGTAACAGCTCTTTTGTCAGCAGTCCGTCTCGCAACAGCCTCGAGCTGAGCGAAGACTTCCTAGGCAGCTCTTTTCTTTGACTTTGGCTTTTCAGTACTCGTCCCTTCCTCTGTGGCATCTCTGATACAGGAACCGTGGATGAACTGTTGGATTCTGTGTCTGTAGGTTGACTATCAGTGACACGGATAAGCCGTGTGATGTTACGAACACCAATCTGGATGTTTTCGTCCAGTTCCTTCTGAATTTCACGGATGTGGTTGGCATCCGGGAACATGTCCATAAAACGATAGCTGTGAGAGAGAGTGTTGTTAAAGAGTTAGATCACCCCAAAATGGTTATTAATTACTCACCCTCACGTCATTCCAATCTCCTTATACCTGCGTTCATCTTCAGGGGCCAGTTGCACCAGCAATGCGCAAGTTATAACGTAGCCTAGTTGTGAATTAAAGGGACACGAAGTAACAATTTACGCACTACTACATTTTTTTTGTTGCACCACTGAACTTAGTTAAAACATAAGGCTACGTTCCAATTAAATCTTTAAGGCAGCCTCAGCCCATGTATAATGGTAGAAAAGAGATGACAGCGAGATTAGTTTACATAGAGGAGCTCATGATACTAATGAAGAACGATCTCCCTCTACTCACAGCCTTCATATCCTCCCAAATCTCACATATTTTTCAGTTTATGAAAGCGTTTCGTTTAGTTTCAAGGAAAGTTTTGTGTTAGTTGTATCCACCAATTTAAACGAGAGTTTCATTTTGACCCAGTTTTCTCTTTCATGTGTAGGATATAAAAAAGTTCAAGTTTAATGCTTTGTTAACTTCATGTGTATTTCACGTGCACGATGCAGATATTTGCGTCTGTTATTAGTGACTGACTGTAATTTAATGTGCTATAAAATGTGATTTAGAATTTCCTTCTTGAGTCTTGAGTCTGAACTTGTTTGGGGGGGGGGGTAAGGTGTGGTTTGAAGAGAAAGGACTTCAAATATCGAGCATAATAACAAAAATAAAGTAACAAGAGCTTAAAGTGCTTAAAAACTGGTAAACTGAGACTATGATTATGCTTTGCACCATTTATTTTAAAGTACTACTGGAGGGTCTGCTGTTTGTCCAATCATGTTTTTTTCTTCCATCAAATAATGAACGTCGCCTCGTGGTTCCATCCCTAAGAGGGAAGAAATCACTTTCCTGAACTCTCGCATTCAATCTGCCCAGTTGGTGGAATGAACTCCCTAACTGCATCAGAACGGCAGAGTCACTTGCTGTCTTCAAGAAACGACTACAAACTCAACTATTTAGTCTCCACTTTCCTTCCTAATCTTAACTGCCTCTCTGGCTATACCACTAGCTGTACTCTCTCTCAAAAAAAAAAAAAAAAAAAAAAGAAACATTACTAATGCTTTGCTTCTTAGACTTTACACACCTGAAACTTGTCTATAGCACTTATTCACTGCTGCTCTTATAGTTGTGTAAATTGCTTCCTTGCCCTCATTTGAAAGTCGCTTTGGATTAAAGCGTCTGCTAAATGACTAAATGTAAATGTAATGTAAGATTAGTCACATTGTGACTAATTGTGAAGGGTCTGTGACCCCAGTGGGCTGCCCCGAAGCTGAACAGACAATGATGTAGAAGTGCACATCAGTATTCAGTTTAGAGTTATTGCAGGAGTTCAGACAAATTGTTGCGTAATAAAATATCACTGTTTGAATGGGTGTCAGAACACAATAATGAGTTCAGAAACACTACTGCATAATAAAATGTCCACATTGCACAGCCTGTATTTTCAGCAGATTTGCTTCAGTATAAGCTGCTTTTATACTGACCAAAACGTTTTTAAACTTACAGAATGTTTTTATGACACCATGACCACTTAATGGATTTTTCTTTACCTGAGCCAGAGGTAAAGATCTAGAACATCATGGACAGCCTCCAGGTGAACCAGGTCCTTGATGTTTTTGGGAGGGGACAAGGGCCAATTGACTTGTCGACACACCCAGTTGAATGTCAGAGGCTCGTCTCTGCTGAACTGTCTGGCGAACTAAAGAAGATTTATATAGCATTTAGATAACTAGGTGAACATTAAGCAAAATACATTTCTGCTGTATTATATATATCGCTTTGAATTGAAGTAAACCAGGTGATTAAATGTTCAAGGCATAATGCTAAACATTCTATTAATCTCTAATAATTATTTACGTTTAAGCCACTCACCTTGAGAAAGGATGTACAAACAAAAGGCTGTTTTTTGTTGATGGGGGCTGTGCAGAACACATAGCGGGAGCGCAGATTTAGAGGGATGTGTTGAATCATATCTGCTAAGAATTTGAAGTCATCTATGTTGCAGACAAAGTAAAGACCATCCACTTGTGAAAGACTTACAAATATATCCTGTACAGAGCAGCAGAAGGTTAAATAATGGACATTACTCGTCAGTAAACTGATTATATGATCACGTTGTATGTTTGGACCTACAATGAGGTTTGAGAGAGTCGCTTGTGGAAGATGGTAGGCAAACATCTCTATCTGCTCTGCTGTGGGGTGTAATCCTGCAGTCTGAGATTAGAAAGAGGAAAAATTTCAACATCAAATCATCACTCATTTGACTGATCAAAAACGTTATTGGGATCATTTTTTAGGCCATATCGCCCAGTCCTACTATTTAGAGTAAATATAAAATTCGGCTTACTGCTATGGGGTCAACAGGCTTCCCCAAGATCTCCTTCAGAACAGGAAGGTCATCCCTGTGCATGGTGGTGACCTCCCCCTCTTTAAACACAGAGCTGAAGCGTCCCGCTCGGCCAGCGATCTGCAGCGCCTGTGATGTGGAGATAGTGTCCACCTCCTTCTCCCCCTTCTCATTCAGACTGTGTTTCACCAAAGAGTTGAAGATGATTCTCCTGATACTCCTAAAGGACGTACAGAAACGCTAAATTAAAACACTCATGCACAAAATACGCTGTGATTAATGCGGTGACATGAATGATTGTAGGTAGTACAAAAAACAGCAGTTTAAACTAATGTACATTCCAGAAGTATATCACTTTATCATCATGTGATACATTCCAAAGCCACTTCTAATATAATGTAATTAACATCAAACAAGCAAAACGCAAGCATATCAAATTAGGAAGACTCTCAAGAATTTATATTGTGCACTTTCCACACGTCACTAGCTTTACTAAATTTGATTAAGTGGATGCCACTAATACCTATTCTTTGTTCTGAAAAACATTCATGTCATAGGATTTGTTGGACTGAGTGGCACTAAATTTGTTTATAAGCAATATAAGTTTTTGTAAATCTATGTATAAAATAGCTACTGGTAGGATATGTGGATAGGAAAATGATAATATATTACTTAGACAACAGTGACACTTGCTGGTGTGTGCGTGTGTGTGTGTTTTCTTTCAACAATGCAATTGAAAGTATTGTTTGTCTATACGGAGAACATTTGTGTTAAAGTTTGAGAACCACTAATTTAGATCTCAAACATAATTTTGCAAATGTAGTCATGAAAACTGTAAAATGTTTACTAAGATTATACAGTGCTCCACACAGATCTCTCTTTTAAATGAATATTTTTTATATGATGCTATACATTATTATATTATTCAGACCCCTTGTTTTTCACGATTCCGCGATCGCTGAATCCAACACAAAATTAACAAAAAGTCACAAATTTTTGCGATCCTGTAAAATTCTTAATTTAAGCTCAAAATAATCGCAAAAAACATAAATAATCTCTTAAAACAGTCAATTCTAAACCATATAATCAAATAATGTTTATTTCAGTTTGCAATTAATTGTTTTTACATAGAGGTTGCATATGCAGCGAACGTGATGTGTCTTGAGCGTCTCTCGAAAAGTGACATCTCCCCTGCGCCCTCACAGTCCAAACATTACATAAGAGTGGGGGAGAATGTTTTACAGCCTGTGCAGTAAGCAGACGTGGATGAAGCGCGAGTGATTTACATGTGAAGTCAATGCAAAGACACGATTAGACATCCTATGGCGCGAATTTGCGTTTTGTGCATTTGACGTGCTTCAGACTGCAAAATAAAGTGTGAGCAAACATCTAACAAACAAAGCAAAAACGAGATTGATTCAAAGATGATGGCTGCTAGACTTGACCGAATTGAAGGACATTATTTGTGCTTTACATGTATGGCTGGTATTATAATGTGCGTAAACTCAGTAAATGTTTTTGTTTAAGTCTTTCCCTGCTGTTGATGAGAAAAAGCTTCCCTGCCATTGACGAGTTTAACGGCAATCTGTGTTTTAGGTGTATTACAGTAGGGGAAGCCCTAACGCATGTCCTGAGTGAGGTACATGATATCAGATGCTCTGGAGAGTGAAATCTGAGAGAGAATGTAAGATCGTGGATAAAAATAAGAGTTATACAACCTTATTTTGGCTCAATCCCTACCATTTTAGATCTGTTTTAGATCTTGTTTTGACAAGAGACCAAAATGAAGCTTTATTTTTATGATTTGTGTCATTGTGTCAGATTGTGCACCTAACATAGTACCCCAAAATTATCCGCAAATTTCTGGGAATTACCAGCACAAAATCAGTAATTTTTTAAATCCCGAGAAAAAAATAAATAAAAAAATTCACAAAAACAAATTCTTGAAAAACTAGGAGGTCTGATTAGTGTATGTACATTAGATTAGTCAGTAGTACCAAATCCAAATCTGGAGCTAATCAAAAAAATAAATAACTTAACGGCCAAATTAATATGTTAAGGAAAATAATAAATATAATTTTATCAAAAGAGGGGAAAAAAATTAAATCAAGGGAAAATATATATATTTTTTGTTGTTAAAAACTTCTAGATTGTATTTTTCTTTCAAGGTTTCATTTGAATTTACATGTATTATTTTTCTATTCCTAAAGATGACAGGTGACCACACTCTTATTTCAATGAATATAACTTTATTAATACATTCATTTTTAAAATGGAGTGTACTCATTTAGGCTGTGCACCGCATGTTGACTCTCGGGGCAAAATAAACAATTAATGAGAAGCAGAAATTCTTAATAGTTATAAAATGTGTCAAAACTTAAAATAAGATTACTAGTGATGATTTTAAGAAGTTACTCACAGATTCAAACCCATTCCAATGGCATCTGTGGCAACAAGGATTTTGCAAGGGTCATCTGGATCATTAAACTTTTTTGCTTGAGCCAACTTGGTGCCTGTTGACCAACAACAGTGTTAGATGAACATATGCAGATCAAATAACTGTGATGTAAAAACAGGCTGGAGTAGTGTTATTAATACATGCAATTAAATAAAGGGATATTTCACCCCAAGTTGCGTTTAATTTCCATTTAGTTTTTTGACTCTATTGTTATGGCTGTCAATGAGTACCATTGTCAAATATCTGGAACATTCTTCAAAATATCTCCTTTTATGTTTAACAGAAAATGCAACAACTTGAGGTTAAATAAACGATCACCTTTGGGGAACTATCCCTTTAAACTTAAATCTTAATATAAATCTTACCAGGAGGCAAACTGCCATAAATGACGGCACACTCCAAGCCACGAATTTCTATCTGTCGGCTGATTGAGTAGATGTCATTTTTGCTGAAGCACACAATGCAGTCGCCAGGCTTCAGGTTATCTAATGATTCCACAGCATGATTCGAGATTGAAAAAGGGGTCAGCCTCTTATAATTATGAACCTTTAGGATGAAAAAAAATATATATTTGTTAAAAACACACCAAAGGGCTCAATATGTCACAATATTAGATGAAAATTAATGTTTAGGCTTAAAATAATTGCACAAAAGCATCAACATAATTTTATAAGAGCACACGCAAAGTAAACATTGCATTGTAGGATTTGCAGTAACCTACAGTAGCTGTCAGGAGTCTTCTCAGCAGTTGTCATTAAGTTCTGAGATGCCCAGACTCACCTCCACCTCTTCTCCAGTGGTGAACATAAGCTCAGTGATGAAGTCCACAGCTGCTGCTTCTCCACACACGTGAATCTCCTCAGCACACAGACCTATTCACAAAGAGCGACTTCATATTTCCATTTGCTAAACTAAACAGTATTACACAATGACCAAAACAAAGTGTTGTTTGGATTTAAAGAGATGGTTCACCCTAAAATAAAAATGTACAGCCATTGACATCCATAGTAGGAACAAATAATACTGGTGGTGTCGATTGGCATTTTTCCCAACATTCTTCAGTGCATCTTCATTTGTGTTCAATAGAAGAAACTCAAACAGGTGTGTGAAAAGTGAAGGGTGCTTAAATGAAGCATTTTGGGTGAACTGGGATTCATAAACTGGGATTGGCTCCTTACTGGAGTAAATATGTTTCTGTTTGTAGCAGGTTTGGCAACAATTATTTTAACACAAACTGATCAGTGTGTGAAGCTTTTTATTTGCTAAATAACCATGTTGGAGGATGCATCCCATGGTCATATTTTAGGATGACAATGCAAAGTTTTGACCTGAATATGACCCTTTTTTGACTTCTCAGCCAAAATTAATACAACTTATGTTGGAAATAGGCTTTGGGACATTGCATGGGATTATCAAAACGATGTTAATATAAAGTAAATTATTAGAATACACCTTTTTTGGTCAGGCATTTTTCTTTATTGTTATGTTAAAAAATAATCTTTCATACTACTTTAAATGACTGATGTGCACTCAGGCTTTTAAACCTAGCTGTTAGTGTAAATATACAGTTTGTGATGACTTTCCAAAGCAAACCCACCAAGAAGAGCTCTTGTCCAAGCCCAGCCTCTGGCAGGATCCTTGATCATCTGAATCTCGTCAATCACAGCCACTTCATCTAAACAAAATATATAACAGTATAGATTAATTTCTCCTTACTAAGGCTCAAGATAGCTCCACAGTCATGGAATGATCATGAAACAGCCTAGTTACAAGAAAAACAAGAAAGTAATTAGAATTAGTATAGTAGTAAAGTATTAGTAAAGTATAACAACTGTTGTTCTAGATCAGTGGTTTTCAACCTGTAGTCTCTGACCAACTGCAGTTACAAGAAATGCCATTGTTAATATATGTAACAAAAATGACTAGTCATAATTTGATGTATAATTAAATAATGAGAAATTAACAATAAATTGTTACTATCTATTCACTACTTGATTTTACATCTCGCCAATTTAAAAAGTATTTTTGCTAAATACATTGCTGTGAACTGGTCCAGTGCTCTTGCAGAACCCAATGCTCCCGGGACAAAACTTAACAGCGAAATATGTTACGGTGGGCTTTAAGATGCTCATATTTGTGCAAAGTGCAGCTGCTTAAAATGATCTGCAGGACTTCTGCGATATGGATATATGTATAAAAAAAATTAAATAAAAAAAACATTTTTCAAAAGCAAATGAATAGCTATTTATTTAACTCACAAAAGCTACACAGGTACATTTTTTAGGATCTTTCACTTGGCATATGATGAAATCGAACAGATGTGTTTAACATAAGTGTTGGGTTTAGTGGGCCTTGGGTTAAAAAAGGTTGGAAACCACTTTAATTTGATCTATATTGTATTGTATCTAATTATTTTGAATATTCATTAGATTATTATCAACACAGTAAACACAACTAATGCGATGATGCTTACATGGAGTTGTGACACTGCACATCTCTATGGTAGAGGCGATGTGGCCAGATGGTTTTCCTTCTGGATCAACGAATATTCTTTCTTCTCCTGTCACCAGATCGCACGGCACTCCCTAATACGAAAACATGACGGCTCTATAGCTGACAACTCATCCGGAATTACACTGAATATCAAAATAAGCTGAAACTCACCGCAGCATTGCTCTTCTCATAGATTTCATGGGCCAGCAGCTTTAGAGGTCCGCAGTAAACTCCAGATTTGGCTTCTAAGTATCTTTTAATGGCATGATAGGTTTTACCACTGTTGGTGGGTCCTGCATGAAAAACTATCTTTCTTTGAATAGCTCTGGCCTCTGGATACCTGCAAGACAATAGACATTTAAAAAGATGTAATTGCATATTATCATGTATTGGTAAAAACATTATCAGTTATTTATGACTTATTCACAGTATTGTGCAAGACAACTTTAGTAAAGTAAAATATGTGGATGAGACTCTCAGTACCAATTTGCTGGAACTCGTAAGTCACTGATCTTTCGTAAATCATCTATACAGTCCAACATTGGAAAAATCTGTTTGGCGTGTCTCATAAAGTACGGGAAAATATCATCTATGTGACCTGGAAGAGGGGAAAAAAAGATTATGGATTTAAGATTTCTTATGGATACTCCCTATTTAATGTATCTGCTATTTGTTTAGTAGTGCTAAACATTAATACAAAAAGAACGACAAAAAATGCATATTAAAACATAACTTAATTAACAGTGTTCATATATTTCTTATGAAACTAATTGATGATTAAATGGACATAATTTTTGTGGCTATTTTTATGCAGTGATAATTGTTAAGAACGTTTAGCTACATAATTTTCCTATATGTGACCCTGGGCTGCAAAACCAGTCATACGTGTATTATTGTGGAAACTGAGAATGATGCATTATCAGAAAGCTGAATAAATAAGCTTTCCATTGACGGTTACGTTATTAGGATAGGACGATATCTAGCCAAGATACAGCTATTTGAAAATCTGACAGTTGAAGCAAATCAAAGTCTGGAGAAAATTGACTTTAAAATGTCCAAAGTAAGTTCTAAACAATGTACATTACTAATCAAAAATTTAGTTTATATATTTATTTGAGTTTTACATAAATACAGTAGAAAATTTACAAAAAAAAAAAAACCTTTATGGACTTATTATTGTAATGATTTTGACATAAAAGAAAAATATAAAGTTTTGACCCATACAATGTATTTTTGGCTGTTGCCAAAATACACCCGTGCTGCATGACACTGCTTTTGTGGTCCAGGCTCAGATACTTTATTTAACTTTTAATTAGCATTTCTTCCAAAGTGTTAACAAATAAACGCAGTGTCGCAGAATTAAACCCAGCATCTGTGAAAACATGCTTCAGCAATGAAGGATTTAGACTAAAGGAAATAAACTGATGTAAATACTCACCAGCTCCACAACAGATGTCATTAAGGATGATGTGCAAGTCAGCATTTAGTGAGTTCATTTCCAACACATATTTCCTAAAACTAACGAATGCTTGATGAAAGAGACGAGCTGTTGAAGAACAAATGAAACAATCATCACTAAAATGCTTTGTAATAAAGCATAACAGTATACTTGTAAGTGATAGTATATGTCAACACAAAACAAAGGAAAATTCACTTTTAAGGTTTTGCATCTTAGACTACACAAAATGTTGGTGACTTTTGTTCAGTAGAGCATTAAAGATGTTTTTAGCTGAAACTGTGGTCCTTGTTAAAAATTTTGTATAAAAAAAAAGTATAAAAATATACATGTGTGCAAATCAAAATAATATAATACCCTTGCCTGCTGACATTGAGGTCTTATGAAGCAAAATGATCAGGCTATGCTCAAAATTGGATGTAATTTACAGCATCAGCAAATTGCCCTGAGTGCGTTTAAGATAAGTCTGGATAGGAGCTTTGTCACATCATGATATATGTGGGGCACAAAACTCACATGTGGGATTGGAGGTAATGTAATAAATGTGTTGTTATTTAACCAAGGCTGTTACATGCCTGGGAGTGTTGTTTTGTTGTTCCCTCTTCCCCTTTCTGTTTTTTTTTACGGTCTGCTATCCTTCTAAAATCTAGGTGTTCCGATTGGCTCGTGGACTTTTCACGAGTTTGACCTGTAGTCTGGTTTGCTTCATTATTTTGAGAGTACATCTATTCTGAATGTCCAAGTGAAAGTACGTCAAAGTGACTAACATCTTACATACACGTAGCTGATTCTCTGTTAAAACATTAGGTTAGAAGTGGGTGCTACCCTCTATGTTTTCTCCAGCGAGTGGAATTTAGTGAGGCATTTTTGTCTTCTATTTTCAGCTTTCTCTTTAGTTGTTTAGAGGTGTGGAGGGTTTAGTTAGTGTGTTTAATTTGTTATTTTCTTTGATTTGGCACTGCTTAATTTCCTTCCCTCTGTAAGGTTTGCTTCAATTTGCTTATTTTGCGTTTATTGTACACATTTGTAAATATACTTTGGGTGATTAAATATTCTTATTTTTCTTTCTTATCTTTACTGTAAATAAACCAAACCACCTTTGCCACATCCGTTGTCTGTGTCGATTCATAGCAGCTAAACTCTCTGGGGAATTAAAAAGATATTAGGTTGTCATAATTTTGTTTAGCCCTTTGCATCCTCCGAACCACATGGAGTGTAACAAAGGCAAACAAAAATGGTACACAGACCAATCATTTACTGACACTTCACTTGCCACAAACCTGTTGCTAAACAAAAAAAAAAAAAAAAAAACTTGTAATTACTCACTTCCATAGTATTTGTTGTCTAAACTAAAGAAGTCAATGGTTACAGGTTTCTAACATTTTTTAAACATCTTCTTTTGTGTTCAACATAAAAGAGCAACTCATAAGGGTTTCGGGATGAGTAAATGGTCAGTAAATTCTATTTCTTTGGTGAACTATCCCTTTAAAGCTTTGGGAGTCATGTAGGCATGGGACAATAACCGGTTTCAAAGTTTAGAGCGGTTTGGAAAAGTCAAGGTTTTAATACCACTAAAATGTTCTGTTATGCCGTTCCCAGTGTATATGTAAGATTTTTAATGTATTTTTATTTCATGAAATCTAACGTAATGAAACTAACAAAGAGAGCAGAAGTCAATGATTAATTTCCACTATTTAGGCTGACATGTTTACTGTTCCAGAATATTTTAAATGTTTCTCAAAATAAAACAGTGTTCAAAGGGGAAAAATTTAGTTTTTTATTTTTTACACAGACATTTTAAAAGTAATATATTTTAGAGCAGCAGTCACAATACAGTGATACCGTGATTTTTTTTATCCTAGGTTATGATACCATCAGAAAATTGTACATTTTGAGGTAACAATCATAAGTTCACAATGCCTACCGTCAAGTCCTTGGTCAGAAGCCAGTTTTTGCATCTCTTTCCTTTTGTAGAATCTATTCAACACTTTGAGAAGCTCACCTGTCAATAAAACAGGTAACGTTAGATAAACAAGCGTCAAATGTTTTTTCTGATGCAATAATTCACCAAATATCCAGTCTGTATTATAAAACAGTATAATAGATTCGCCTCCTCACTAGAAATGCTAAATAGATAACATATTACACATTAAAAACATAATAAACGCTAATAATAAGCATCAACTTTACTTTTATCCAGGGGCTTCGTCAGCTCCGCGCCGACTGATCCCTCCGCGTCTTCATCAGTTTTGACGGCGAGCGGAATAAACAGCGAGGTGTCCAGCGGTCTTGACGAGCCTGAAGATGAATGTCTAGTGGATAGTTTGTTAAATGTCCTTCTTGTTAAATGCTGTGTTGTGCTTGGTGAAGAAACAGTAGAGAGGCTTGTGCTAGCACAGACCCGGTATCGGATGTGGGAGCGCGACAATAAGTAAATACAACGATTTACCGACATTTTAGGCTTCTGTTAATATTGCTGAACAGAATATTGACGGTCACAATATTAATGTTATTATCTTCATTCTGATAAACTCTATTGAGGTACAGTAAAAGTGCCTGTGATGACAAGGAGGTCAAGCTCTTCTCAGTAACAACGTGCAGAAGGACCCTTGAAATTGTGGTGCCCAATGTATTGCCTGTTTATAATTTTAATGCTGATTCAAGCGTTAAAAGTCAACATTGGACAAATTTAGAAAATTGGTTACATGGGTGATATAAACTGCAATATCATGATCATACGCGGTTCTTTGATTTCAGTATTGAATGTAAATATAAATATTTTGAGTATGGCACAAGCAGGAACTACTTATGGGGTATGCAAGTAGGCATGTGATACAAACAAGTTGTTGAAATCTGAATGGCAACTGAAAGTAACTTAGGTTTCTGTTTTAAAAAATAGCAGAAGCTTTAACAGAATAATAACAGAAGCTTTAACTCATACAGAAACATGCAAGCCAAAAACTACGCACCTTTTCTTATATCGTCGTGAAAATCATGTTATAATTTTATCCCAAGGAAAGAAAGTTCTAAATTACAGCTCATTTTTGATCAAATGTGTGTGTTTACTTAACTTGTGTATTTGTAGATTTTTATGTTTGTTTTTTTTAGGGATAATTTATTATTGTGAAAGCAGTTTTTCGTCAAAATAATTAAGTGATAAATTTTCCAGTCCTCTTATAAAATTCATATTCTGAAAACCTATTTAAATAAAAACGGAATTGATCTAAAAACATTACTAATTATATTCACTATAACAATTTCCATGAGACTGCCATACGCAGGTGGTTGACAAAGGTAACTGCTTCCCGACGAGATGATCCCAAGGTTTCCATATCCTGGACCAGGCCGTATCCTGAGCAGCTACTGTGGTGGTCATGGAAGAGTGGAGAACATGAGACTGATTCCTGTGACGCTCCAGAGACAGACGAGTCTTCGCTGAGGCCAGCTTCCGCCACTGAGACTGCAGCTCTGCACAAGACGTTTGGCCAACTGAGAAATTAAAATGGTCGTGCCCAACTGAGCCTGGTTTCTCTCAAGGTTTTTTTTTTTTTCTTCACTTTCACCATTTAGTGAAGTTTTTTTTCCCTCTCCGCTGTCGCCACTGGCTTGCATGGTTCGGGATCTGTAGAGCTGCGCATCGTTGGATTTGCTCTTCAATATTTGGACTCTCAGTAGTGATTTTTAAACCACACTGAACTGAGCTAAACTTAACTGAACTTAAACACTACAAACTGAACTACACTGTTCCAATTTACTGTGACCTTTTATGTGAAGCTGCTTTGACACAATCTACATTGTATAAGCGCTATACAAATAAAGGTGAATTGAATTGAATTGAACTTCCCGTGAATCCGTCCAGATACTTCACATTTATCCAAGTGTATTTTGTTAAAACGGTTTATTTATTTTTCACAATAACGAACCTACAAATGCACCAGTAAGTATAAACTTCCATTTTTATTTGACATTTTGGTAGATAAACAAACTATGGCTGGATATGTACAATTTTTCAAGATGTACAAATGACTCAGTTCCCGCAGCACAACTACTCACTCAGTTCTCCAAACACTGGTCATTTCCATTGGGGCACTCTCAACTGTTTTGAACACACACATTTTCATTAATAATGTAGTGTAAGTTTTAAAATCAAAGCAATAGAAGGAAACAGGGAATACATGTAATGCTATAGAATGAAACAAAGACTTTTGAAATGATAATCTAAATAAACATTTACTTCACAAACCACATAACGTATGCGAGCGCACATTTGTGACAGTGAAAAATTGTTAACATCCCCTTCTCAGGAAACCTTAAAGCAGGATGACATGCGAAAAATACAACAAAACATTTCAAAATCATCTTTCTTAAGTGTCTATTGTTTAGACAATGCAATTGCAGCAGAGATGATATTTAACACTTCATAAAACTAACTGAGAATTTCAAATGGCCCTCTTTTACTACTAAGCCAGT